>NC_137065.1:762500-775000 GCF_032717465.1 Coenobita brevimanus | reverse complement strand
TCTATCTAATCTATTTATCTATCATCCATATCCTTTCCCCTCATCACCAGATAGGGTTACTTGGTCAGACATTTACGATGATGGTAGCCACTCACTCGCCCCTGAGTCGCATTATGTAAGCAATAAACTCCATCCATCCATCGTATGCCAACCCTTGCAGGCCTTATTCGGTTGGAGTGCCTAAGTCCACTAAACCACTTGGCGTCATCTCGTGATATGGTTACCACCCATCGTTGTCAATGAATAATTTACTCTGCCAGTCAGTGGAGAGTCACCGGAAAGCATGACTATTACTACTACTACTACGCTTATTGCTACTACTGACTACTACTACTACTACAACAACAACTACTACTACTACTACTACTAGTAGTAGTAGTAGTAGTAGTAGTAGCAGTAGTAATACTAGTACTAGTAGTAGTAACAATAATAATAATAATAATAATAATAATAATAATAATAATAACAATAATAATAATAATAATAATAATAATAATAATAATAACAATAATAATAATAATAATAATAATAACAGCCCAGGTCTGTTCATTATTTCAAGCGTACATTGCGCCAATAACTGAAATAAATGAATTAACGTTGGAACTGAAGCCAAATACATTTCCGTGGCAGCGAGTTGTGTGCATTTTAAACCAGCCTTACACAGCAGCCCAAGGGAGGGAGGGAGAGAGAGAGAGAGAGAGAGAGAGAGAGAGAGAGAGAGAGGGAGAGAGAGACATCTAAGCCTTAACGAGTTTGGTTTTGTTGCCTTAGATTTATGGGACGACTCTCTCTCTCTCTCTCTCTCATCCCGTGCTCTAATGGCCACACGATGCTGGGGTAATTATCACTCCATCATTACGCTAATTAGCACACACACACACACACACACACACACACACACACACACACACACACACACACACACACACACACACACGTAAACACCAAGCAATCACAGACAAAAACACACACACACACACACACACACACACACACACACACACACACACATCCCTTCCGCGTGTCTGTGGGTCAAATCAGACTGGCCGGGAAGGTGATAAGCGGAGGCAGGAAGTGATGACGATGATAAGGCCACGGCGTCATCACCATCATCACTCTTTCTCTTCCTCCTTCTCCTCCTCCTCCTCATCATCATCATCATCACTCTTTCTCTTCCTCCTCCTCCTCATCATCATCATCACCACTCTTTCTCTTCTTCCTCCTCCTCCTCCTCCTCATCATCATCATCATCATCATCACACTCTTCCTCCTCTTCCATCATCATCCACACTACTGAGATGAGGGAGAGAATGACCACAGCTCTCACTCCTCTTTTCCTCTTTATCTCACTCCTCTTTATCTAGCCATCTCGCTCCTCTTTATCTACCAATCTCGCTCCTCTTTTTCCTGTAATCTCGCTCCTCTTTTTCTAGTAATCTCGCTCCTCTTTATCTACCCATCTCGCTCCTCTTTATCTACCCATCTCGCTCCTCTTTTTCTACCCATCTCGCTCCTCTTTATCTACCCATCTCGCTCCTCTTTATCTACCCATCTCGCTCCTCTTTTCCTAATCGTCTTACTCCTCTTTTTCTAGTAATCTCGCTCCTCTTTTTCTAGTAATCTCGCTCCTCTTTTCCTAGTTATCTCACTCCTCTTTTTCTCCCCATCTCGCTCCTCTTTTTCTACCATCTCGCTCCTCTTTTTCTACCATCTCGCTCCTCTTTTTTTACCCATCTCGCTCCTCTTTATCTACCCATCTCGCTCCTCTTTTTCTAGTAATCTCGCTCCTCTTTTTCTAGTAACCTCTCCTCTTTTTCTACCCATCTCGCTCCTCTTTTTCCTGTAATCTCACTCCTCTTTTTCCTGTAATCTCACTCCTCTTTTTCCTGTAATCTCACTCCTCTTTTTCTTGTAATCTCACTCCTCTTTTTCCTGTAATCTCACTCCTCTTTTTCCTGTAATCTCACTCCTCTTTTTCTACCCATCTCGCTCCTCTTTTTCCTGTAATCTCACTCCTCTTTTTCCTGTAATCTCGCTCCTCTTTTTCCTGTAATCTCACTCCTCTTTTTCTACCCATCTCGCTCCTCTTTTTCTTGTAATCTCACTCCTCTTTTTCCTATAATCTCACTCCTCTTTTTCCTGTAATCTCGCTCCTCTTTTTCCTGTAATCTCACTCCTCTTTTTCCACCGTATTTTTCCCCTCCCTCTAGAACGTCATTTCCAGAGATACAAAATAAGCTAGCCTCTTTAAGTACAAAGATATTACATTGTTACATTATTAAATTACATTATTACATTGCTACATTACAGTATTACATTGTTACATTACATTATTACACTACTATATTATATTATTACACTGTTACATTATTAAATTACATTATTACATTGCTACATTACAGTATTGCATTGTTACATTACATTATTACACTACTACATTATATTATTACACTGTTACATTACACTGTTACCATTGCATTATTATATTATTATATCACATTTTTACATAACATTATTACTGTTACATTACATTATTACACTGTTACATTACATTATTACATTATTACACTGTTACATTACACTATATTACATTATTACATTACATTATTACACTGTTACATTACACTATATTACATTATTACACTGTTACATTACATTCTTACACTGTTACATTACACTATATTACATTATTACATTACATTATTACACTGTTACATTACACTATTACATTATTACACTGTTACATTACACTATTACTATTACATTATTATATTACATTATTGCATAACATTATTACATTACATTACATTATTACATTTAAATGCCCCCCATGGTTAGCTGTACATTCAATGAGTCAGAGTGCCATAACCCAACGCCAACCCGGGACCGACGAAAATAGACCCAACAAAACATTTTCTGAGGTTAATAAAGGGAGGGACAGAGGGATTCGAACCTACGAGCGCCGCGACTACGAGCACATAGGCGGACGAGGGTACGCTAAAAACATTCCTCTCTAGTAACACGCCCCCCTTCTCCCCCTCCCGCAGCAACCTTGGGTCTCAACGGGTTATGGTGTCATTGTTACTCTCTCTCTCACACACACACACACACACACACACACACACACACACACACACACACACACACACACACAGCTTTCCTCACATCCCAATATCCTGTTTGATACTCCCCCCCTCTCTCTCTCTCTCTCTCTCTCTCTCTCTCTCTCTCTCTCTCTCTCTCTCTCTCTCTCTCTCTCTCTCTCTCTCTCTCACACACACACACACACACACACACACACACACACACACACACACATTTACACAGCTTTCCTCACTTCCCAATATCCTGTTTGGTACCTCCCTTCTCTCTCTGTCTCTGTCTCTCTCTCTCTCACTCTCTCTCTCTCTCTCTCTCTCTCTCTCACACACACACACACACACACACACACACACACACACACACACACACACACATACACACATTTACACACAGCTTTCCTCACTTCCCAATATCCTGTTTGGTACCCCCCTTCTCTCTCTCTCTCTCTCTCTCTCTCTCTCTCTCTCTCCCTCCTAAGTGTCTTTTGTTAGTGTCTTGTTATTCTAGTGGGGTCATTGTTTTTATGTCAAGAATTTTGTTTTTATTGCTGAGTAAACAAGGAAAGCAAACACTACAGCCAGTGTAATAGCTCTCTCTCTCTCTCTCTCTCTCTCTCTCTCTCTCTCTCTCTGACGTAAACAGCATCAGTGCCTAAATATATATCCTCTTCCTCTCTCTCTCTCTCTCTCCCATGGACAGAATTACACATACACACACACACACACTCCCCCCCTCTCTCTCTCTCTCTCTCCCTCTCTCTCTCTCTCTCTCTCTCTCCCTCTCTCTCTCTCTCTCTCTCTCTCTCTCTCTCTCTCTCACTGATATGTATACAATCCCTTAATTTCATGCATAAGGGACGGTGCCAGAGACTGTTTTAATTCTGATCTCCATTTATATTCATGGTGTTTACTGAGTCACGGAGGAGGGGGGCCTTCGCGTGGTGGCGCAGAGAGAGAGAGAGAGAGAGAGAGAGAGAGAGAGAGGGGCCGGAGGAGCTGCCAGGATATGTACAAATGGCCTGCCAATCCCTTCACTATCCGGCCAAAATTGGAGTAAAATGGAAGAGGAAATATTAGCCTATCTATCTCCTATGTATCCATCAATGTCTGTCTGTCTATCTATCTGTCCATCCATCTATCTGTCTATCTATCTGTCTATCTATACATCTTCATCTCTCCCGAAAGGAGGATGGTGGGGTGTAAGACATTTTCAGTCTGCAGTCCACCTTGTTCACGTCCAGGGCTCTTATTCCCGTCCCCAACACCTCTCCCTTGGCGATTTAGTTTTGGATATGGGCGGTTACCATCCTACAGTATACCTCATGCTGAATAAACCCGTCTGAAGGCTTGCGAGAAAAAAGTGAAAAACACGTGAAAGCAAGGAGAAAGAGACAAATATCCTAAAGTGATTTTTATGAGTGGGAATAAAGCATGACGGTGTATTAGCAGGGAAACACTCTCTCTCTCTCTCTCTCTCTCTCTCTCTCTCTCTCTCTCTCTCTCTTTCTCTTTCTCAGCACATTGCGATGATGGGAAGAAATTAATTCAGTTGTTCATTTCCTGTGCTCCCTCCCGCTCTCTCTCTCTCTCTCTCTCTCTCTCTCTCACCATCTATTTATCTATTTCCTGTGCTCCCTCCCGCTCTCTCTCTCTCTCTCTCTCTCTCTCTCTCTCTCTCACCATCTATTTATCTATTTCCTGTGCTCCCTCCCGCTCTCTGCCTCTCTCTCTCTCTCTCTCTCTCTCTCTCTCTCTCTCTCTCTCTCTCTCTCTCTCTCTCTCTCTCACACACACACACACACACACACACACACACCATCTATTTATCTATCTACAGTATCTATCTCTCTAACTTTCTGTATGTCTGTTTGTCCTACCTGCCTAACAATGTCTCCATCTCTCAATCAATCAAATTAGCAATCAGCCAATCCACGTGGCTGCCTATCTACCTACTATCTATCTATCTATCTATCTCCTTGCCCTCCTCCAGTTCCCCTCTTGCTCTCCCCCCCCCTCTCTCTCTCTCACACACACACACACACACACTTTCATTCTCTTTCACTCTCACTTCCAGCACTTTCCTCTCCCGTCCTATCCATTTCCATAGTACTTTACCAACATGGGCGCTCTCTCTCTCTCTCTCTCTCTCTCTCTCTCTCTCTCTCTCTCTCTCTCTCTCTCTCTCATATGAAGGCGCAGAATTGATTTACTTGCTCATTTCCTTTCCATCTTCCCTCTCAACACAATCCTTGCTTTAAATTAAAACAGAATTGTATTGCATATTCCAAGTGAGGCAGCCCTCGGAATTTCCATAGTAATTTGAGATGGATAGATAGATAGATAGAGAAAGAGAAAGAGAAAGAGAAAGAGAGAGAGAGAGAGAGAGAGAAGAATGGAAACACAGTAATACCTTAATACGCTTATATGCTATTTTATGAAGCTTAATCTCTCTCTCTCTCTCTCTCTCTCTCTCTCTCTCTCTCCCTCAATGCATTATCTCCCTCCTCTCTCTAAATGCATTACCTCCCGTCTCTCTAAATATATTATCATCCCTCCCTCCCTCTCTCTCTCTCTCTCTCTCTCTCCATCTATCTATCTATCTATCTATCTATATTCGTTTATTTATACCTTAATCTTATATTACGACTGACTCAAAGCACTTTAATATTTTTTATGAGAGAGAGAGAGAGAGAGAGAGAGAGAGAGAGAGAGAGACGAGACGAGACGAGACCACCATCCCCATACTGAATGAAATAACGAAATACAACACTACTCAATGACACAATGAAAACCCACATATACATTACGCCACGCGGGGAATACGTGGCTGCCATTCCGTCTCCTCGAGGTCTGGGAATCGAGGAGCAATATTTCAATACCAAAGGGAACAAAGGGCAAAGGAAAATACAGGAAAAAGGGCAAAGACAAAGGGGAAGAGATTGGTATTCCTTTCTGTCTGTTTGGCACGGCTGATGCTGGGATCCGTTTGCTTGTTTTTTTGCTTGTTTCTTGTTTTTTGCTTAGATTTGGACCCGTGTGTGCTTGTCTGTTTGTTCCCTTGTTTGTTCCTTTGCTTAGATTTGGACCCGTGTGCTTGCTTCCTTGTTTCTTTGCTTAGATTTGGAACCGTGTGCTTGCTTCCTTGCTTAGATTTGGAACCGTGTCCTTGCTTCCTTGCTTCCTTGCTTAGATTTGGACCCGTGAGCTTGTTTCCTTGTTTCTTTGCTTAGATTTGGACCCGTGTGCTTGTTTCCTTGTTTCTTTGCTTAGATTTGGACTCGTGTGCTTGCTTCCTTGTTTCTTTGCTTAGATTTGGACCCGTGTCCTTGCTTCCTTGCTTAGATTTGGAACCGTGTGCTTGCTTCCTTGTTTCTTTGCTTAGATTCGGACCCGTGTGCTTGCTTCCTTGCTTCCTTGCTTACATTCGGACCTGTGTGTTTGTTTCTCTTGTTTGTTTTTGCATATTTTTCTTTGGCACCAAACACGCTAAGAAATATTTAGTCTGTTTATATGTTTACTTGTTTGTTTATGTTCGCCTCGGCTTATGTTTGAACCTGTGTTTGTTTCTTGTTTGTTTATTTAGTCTTTATTTGTTTGCTGTTTGTTTATTTTGTCTGTTGTTTGTGATTATTCTTTCTTTCTTTGCTGTTTGTGTTTACGTTTTTGTTTTGTTTGTTTATTGTGTTTGTTTATTGTCTATTTGTTTGCTGTTTATTTTGTTTTGTTTTTTATTGTATTTATTTGTTTCTTTTTGTTTATTTTGTCTTTTTTTGTCTGTTTTTGTTTGTTGTGTATTTGTTGTTTGTTTATTCTGTCTTTGTCTGTTTGCTGTTTGTGCTTGTTGTCTTTGTTTTTTTGTTTTTATATTTCTTTAGGCCTGTGCTTCATTCTTGTCTGCTTGTAATTGTCTTTGTTCCTTGTCTTGATTTTCTTCTACTGACTGGCTTTGTTTGGTGTGTGTGTGTGTGTGTGTGTGTGTGTGTGTGTGTGTGTGTGTGTGTGTTGGTCTGGCCTGAACGGGAATCAATATGGCTGTACACTAATGCCTGTGTGTGTGTGTGTGTGTGTGTGTGTGTGTGTGTGTGTGTGTGTGTGTGTGTGTGTGTGTGTGTGTGTGTGTGTGTGCCTTTCAGTTTATTAAAAGTTGTCACGCGAAAAATATGCACTTATGTACGCATGTATGTGTAAACGTATGTATGTATGTACGAATGTATGTATGTATCTATGAATGTATGTATGTACGTATGAATCTGTATGTATGTATGTATGTATGTATAAAAGGATGGATAGATGGATGGAGGAAGGGAGGGGCAGATAGATGGAAATATGTCTGTACGGATTTATGTACGCATGAATAAATGTATGAATCAATGCACACATGTATGTATGGACGGAGATGTACACGCTATACAGGCAGAAGAGTATGTGTGCGTGTGTAAGCAAGAATCCATGTACACACGTTTCTATGTACGTTTATGTGCGTATTGTTGGCCTTACCATTTCCATTAATCCCAGCCAAATAAAAAGAAAAAAAACAATATCGTGTGTGTGTGTGTGTGTGTGTGTGTGTGTGTGTGTGTGTGTGTGTATTCCCCCTTGAGTGATCTTGTTTCTGCCCATGTCCATTAGAGAGAGAGAGAGAGAGAGAGAGAGAGAGAGGAATATATGATCGAGATAGATAGACAGATAGACAGAGATTGAGATACAGAGAGAGAGAGAGAGAGAGACGAAGGAAGAAACTACGATTAAGTGAAAGAGAGAGAACTGAGTCTGGAAAATAAAAGAGAGAGTGAAAAGGAGAGAGCAAAAGAGTGTGAGAGAGAGGGAATGGGAAAGGGATTGGGGGAGAGTTAAAGAGGAAGTGAGGAGAGAGAGAGAGAGAGAGAGAGAGAGAGCAAATGGACCCCCAATGGATTTTTGTACGAGTCAGGAAACAAGATGAGATTGGAAGGATCCTCTCTGAACAGGGCAGGGCAGGGCAGGGCAGGGCAGGGCAGGGCAGGGCAGGGCAGGGCAGGGAAGAGGAAAGAGGAGGTAAAAACATATAAGGAAGAAAGCAAGAAAAAGAAAATATATGAGAAAGAGGTGGGAGGAGGAAGAGGGAGGAAGGCAGGAGAGGAGGGAAGGAGAGGATGAAGGAGAGAAAGGAGAGGAAACAGGAAGGGATGGAGGAAAGCAAGGAGGAGTGAAGGAGAAGGGAGGATAGTGCAAGAGGGAATTGTAGATGCAATTAGGCGAGCAGGTGGAGGAGGATGAGAAGAAGGAGAGGAGAGGAGAGAGAGAGAGAGAGAGAGAGATGAAAAGATACAAGACAGAAAAACAAAAAGAGGAGCAATAAATACAATACGAAACAGATAAATAAAAAAGAAATGAGAAAAGAGAAGCGTGGAGAGAGAAAAGAGAGAAAATGGAAGTAGAAAAAGAGAAAATAAAGAAAATGGAAGAGAGAAAAGAGAAAATGGAGAAAATGAGAGAAGAGAAAATAGAGAGAAAATAGAAGAGGGAAAGAGATGAGGTAACAAGAAATGAAATAAAGTTAGATTTAAAAAAGAAGAAGGAAATGTATGAGAACGAAGGAGAGAAATACGGAGGTAAGAAAGGAGAGAAAATGAGAGAGGAATGGAGGGAAGAGAGAAGAAACAGTGTGACGGGAAAAGTGAAAAGTTGGAGGAAATAAGGAAAAATGAGAGAGAGAGAGAGAGAGAGAGAGAGAGAGAGAGAGAGAGAGCCAGTTCACAAGTCAACGTTCAGACTTTTCCAGTAATAGATCTCGGCCCCACCCATCCTTTCGTCCCTGCCTGCCTCACCACCTTCCCCACCTCCCTCCCTGCCTAGCCCCTGCCTGCCTCACACACCTGCCTCGCCCCTCCTGTCCTGACGCGGAAAAGACGAGGAGATTTTTAAAAACTTTTGATGCCGTACGAGCGAAATGGGTGACAAGTTTGAAGCGCCGAGCCGAAACTTCCAGAACGGCTACGCGGGAAAGCATGTCAACAAACCATTTCCCGAGCGACCATGTTTCCCCATCAATGTAATTATTTTTTCTAACACACAGCCATAACACAGGACCCCCGCGACAACGAAAAGAGGGGAAAAATAGCGCGGAACATTTTGGCACGCGGAGGGCGCAGTAAAAGGAGGAAAACATGTGGGAAAAGAGCGAAGATTTGAGGAGAGTTGAGGAGAGGCTGGCTGGCTGGCTGGACCGCGCCTCCTCCACTCCACACAACCAGCCATTATTTCCTGCTTCTAAATCTGATTTTAAAAGCAACCTGTTTAGCTTCATAAAAATATATATACAGAAATTACTGGATCATTTTATCTATTAAGACAAAAATTATTAGACGAGTTTTGGGGCGACTTTCCTTAAAATATCATTGCGGTACTATAAAAAAAAAAAAAATCGCCATTATATTCGGATTCCAAATTTGATTTATACACAACTTCTTTCGTCTTTAAATACCGGTACACATATAACTTGTTTAACGATTTTCCTAATGATAAAACACAGGACGATTTCTCCTTATGAGACAGAGAATATTACAACATTATTGAGACAATTTACCAGCTATTATTATGTGGTAGTTAGGCCATGTGGAGAGGACGGAGGGAGAGACTAACTAGGAGAGCATGAGTGTGGTGAAAAGAGGAGAGGAGGGAGAGGTCGAAGACGAAATTGGAGGAATGGAGTGGAGAGGTATGTGAGGGAGGGGGTGCAAGAGGGGAGGAGGGCAGCGAAATGGCAGGGGACAGGGCGATATGGAGGTGATTTGTTTGTGGCCACCCCTTACGGGATTAAGGCGTCTGGCTATACATATATGGATAAATAAAGATAGACAGATAGATAGACATGTGGATTTTTGTATTTTTTTTGCACTTAAACGCTAAACATGCTGCGCAGAGACTCTTGGTTGGAAATCAGAAAATGATAACACTTGTACCTTCACAATTAGAGATTTGTCTCGTGTGTGTGTGTGTGTGTGTGTGTGTGTGTGTGTGTGTGTGTGTGTGTGTGTGTGTGTGTGTGTGTGTGTGTGTGTGTGTGTGTGTGTGTGTGTGTGTGTGTGTGTGTGTGTGTGTGTGTGTGTGTGTGTGTACAGGGACCTAATTAAACTTCTGGTTGTTTGTGTTTTATCCTCTTTTATCCTCACACAGCTTCGTTTGAGAGAGAGAGAGAGAGAGAGAGAGAGAGAGAGAGAGAGAGAGAGAGATAATGCTCCTTAATTAAAAAGAATGTGGCCATGTTTCTTCGTTTTAAAAAATTGGCATGTTGAAAAACGATGGAGGAAAGGAGGAGAGGAGGGGAAAAAGAGAGGCAAAGAAAGGGGTGGAGAGGAGCGGAAAGGAGTGGAGAGGAGCGGAAAGGAGTGGAGAGGAGCGGAAAGGAGAGAAGAGGAGGGGAAAAGAGAGGCAAGGAAAGGGGTGGATAGGAGAGGAGGGGAAGAGAGAGGCAAGGAAAGGAGTGGAGAGGAGCGGAAAGGAGAGAAGAGGAGGGGAAAAGAGAGGGAAGGAAAGGGGTGGAGAGGAGAGGAGGGGAAAAGAGAGGCAAGGAAAGGAGTGGAGAGGAGCGGAAAGGAGAGAAGAGGAGGGGAAAAGAGGGAAGGAAAGGGGTGGAGAGAAGAGGAGGGGAAAAGAGAAGCAAGGAAAGGAGTGGAGAGGAGAGGAGAGGAGAGGAAATGAGAGGAGGGGAGGGGAAAAGAGAGGAAGGGAGGGGAAAGGAGAGGAGAGGAAATGAGAGGAGAGGAGAGGAAAAGAGAGGATGGAGGAGAGGAAAGGAGAGGAGGGGAAAAGAGAGGCAAGGAAAGGAGTGGAGAAGAGGGGAGAGGAAAATGAAATGAAGAAAGGGAGGGGAGAGGAAAGGAGAGAAGTGGAGAGATGAGGAGAGGAGAGGGGAAATGATATGCAAAAGTGATGCGATATGAAAAGAAAGAAAAGAGAAGAGGAAAGATTACAGGAAAAGAGAGCAGGAGAGAAGAGGGAAGAGAAACCTACGGAGAAAAGAGACGAGGAAAATGAAGAGAGAAGGAAAAGACAAAATAAAAACGAAAGAAGAGAAGGGAAAACTGATAAGGAGAGGAGAGGAGAGGAAATGGAGGAGAGGAGAGGATATGGAGGAGAGGAGAGGAGAGGAAATGGAGGAGAGGAGAGGAAAGGAGAGGAGAGGAGAGGAAAAGAGAGGAAAGAAGAGGAGAGGAGAGAAGAGGAGAGGAGAGGCGGCAAAATGACAGCAAGGAAAGAAGAACCAGAACGTCTCTTCACCCAGCGGTCAGCGTATCATGAAAAAGACAGTAATAATAATAATAATAATAATAATAATAATAATAATAATAATAATAATAATAATAATAACAACGGAAAAAAAGATAATGAGGAATTTAAGAAGGAAAATACTTATCTAAAAAACCGGGGAGGTAATTTTTCCAGTTCAGTTTCCAATATACTAACTAAATTACGTTCATTATATTCCACTGATGCCTCTTTTGTCACCCACACTCCCATTTTTCAACCACAATGAATGCTGGGAAATTTACTCTCTCTCTCTCTCTCTCTCTCAACACCTCACGAACACTAAGTTTTATTTGAAGAATATGTGAGTAAGGTGGAGAGGAGAGGGGGAGGGGGACACACACCCGTACATACATACATATTAACACACACACACACACACACACACACACACACACACAGGCCCTTTAATAATTAGATAACTGTTTTTTATTGGTAATGGCCTGGCATATCGTTATCTAAATGTCACAGGGGCGAGTGGAAGGCCACGGCATCCCTTATTTATTAACTGATCTGGGAAACTCTCTCTCTCTCTCTCTCTCTCTCTCTCTCTCTCTGTACCTACCTATCTGTGTGTCTGTATGCCTGTGTCTGTCTATCTACATATCTATCTATCCGTGTCTGTGTGTGTTTATCTATCTATCTGTGTCTCTGACTATATCTATCTATCTGTCTGAATTATCCATACATCCAGGCATCCATCTACCTTTTATTTATCTATCCATTCATTTCTTATCTATATCTATCTATCTATCAAGCCTCTCTCAGCTGAGGAATATTAGCCACGAGAGGAAAGTGACAAGCAGAAAAGATGAAATACTGTGCAAAAATTGATACCAGACTAAATATATATATATATATATATTGGGGAGGCGGTGGCCGAGTATGGTTGGAGAGGTGGTGTGTTATCCAAAAGCACGCGAGTTCCATCCCAGACTGGGGTAAAGCACACACACACACACACACACACACACACACACACACACACACACCGCTCGCTGGTGCAGTGGTAACGCTCTCGCTTGCCAACTGGTGGACGGGAGTTCGCGCCTCGCTCAGGTTGCGAAAAGTTTCACTGACGAAGTGAGTGGTTACTGTCCCCCTTGAGCAAGG
>NC_137065.1:742500-757500 GCF_032717465.1 Coenobita brevimanus | reverse complement strand
GTTATGGTGGTGTGTATGTGGTGGTGGTGTGGTGGTGGTGTGTATGTGGTGGTGGTGTGTATGTGGTGGTGGTGTGTATGTGGTGGTGGTGTGGTGTTGGTGCGTATGTGGTGGTGTGGTGTTGGTGTGTATCTAGCGTAGGTAAAAGATCTATGCCAAGTTAAAGTCAATGAACTATAGGTGGTCAGTTACTTCCCTCAGCAATAAATAAATATATAGACACAGATAGATAGATAGATAGATAGATAAAATGGCTTGGCTTAGTACGTACTCATATCTGTGGGTCGTCATGGCAACGTCAATAATATTTAAAAGTTGTCTACATATCTACACACACAGACACACACACACAGACACACACACACACACACACTTACACGTCGCCGTTGGTTTACACACAATTCCCTCTCTCTCTCTCTCTCTCTCTCTCTCTCTCTCTCTCTCTCTCTCTCATGCAGCACTAGCCCAAATTTCAAAGTCCCCGGTGATAATTATTTTTAAACGACAGAAAATACAAGCTCGTCAGTCCATACACAGACCGATTTGTTTATCTATATGTCTGTCTGTCTATCTCTGTCTGTCTGTTTGTCTGTCTATCTTATGTCTGTTTGTTTGTCTGTCTGTCTGTTTATCTTTGTGTGTCTATTTTTATGTATGTTCATCTGTCTATGTCTGTCTGTCTATCTATATGTCTGTCCATCTATCTCTCTGTCTATCTTTGTATCTGCTGTCTGTCTGTCTGTCTGAAGCTGATCTTTTCCTACAGTCCACCATCCTCCTTTCACGGGATAGGGAAGATGCTGAGGGACGTTTGTATAACCAGGCAGCTCCACCGGCAGGCCATATCGGTGCCAACACGTGAAGGCGCTCCAGACAAGCCCTATTAAACCCCAGTAAATCGGATGAAGGTGAGAAAAATGCAATGGGGGGAAAATGGAGGGGGAACTGAAAGAAATTTGTATGTAAAAGAAGGGAGGCGGGAAGGAAGGTACGTTGGAAGGCAAGTAGGTAGGTAGGTAAGAAGGTAAGTGAGAAAGGAAGGAGGGAGAGAGGAAGGGTGAAGGATAGGTAGGTACGGTAGGTAAGACGGTAAGTGAGAAAGGAGGGAGGAAGTGAGGAGGAAAGGGAGGAAGGTAGGTAGGGAGACAGGTAAGCAGGCAGGTGGGTAGGAAAGAATGGAGGGAGGGATGGAGGAAGGGAGGAAAATAGGAAGGTAGGTAGGTGGATAGGAATGAAAGAAGGTAGGTAGGTAGGTAGGCAGGTAAGAAAGGAGGGAGGAAGGGGGGAAAGGAGGAAGATAGGTAGGTAGGCAGGTGGGTAGGCAAGTAGATAGGCAGGTAAAGAAAAAATCATACCTCAAGACCGGAACTATTCTCACGATACTCCCCCCCCCAGATTTAAACCCTATTTGCCAGGTTAGGTCATGAGGTCAAGGGTCAAACAGGGTGAGCTTAAATATGATCTTCCTCTGTGACCTTATTCATTATTTTTATCTTGAGGGTTGAAGGATGGATTATGACGATACCTTTCTGCCTTAATTTTCTTCCAGTCTGTCTGTCTGTCTATCTGTCTATCTATCTATCCATCCATCAATCTATCTATCTATGCATCTATCTCTATCTATCTGTCTACCTACCAATGATTTCCCCCATGATCTTCGTTCATCCAGACTTTCCAACCCGGGCACTGGCACTCCTTCTCTCTCTCTCTCTCTCTCTCTCTCTCTCTCTCTCTCTCTCTCGCCTTCTCCATTTACATACAAAACCCTGTCAGTCTGAAGTCTATTTTTCCTTTCCTTTCCAGGCTTTTATGCTTCCGGTCAAACTCTTTTTTTTTAAAGTGGCCTGGAGCGAGAGTATCTGTGAACTCTTGCATTACTGAGTTGCACACTATGTATGTATGTATGTATTTATGTATGTATGTGTATATGTGTGTATAAACGTCTATGTATGTGTGTATGTTCGTATATAGGTATGTATGTATGGTCGTATATATGTATGTATGCATGTATGTACGTATATTTGAAGGAAAGGGGGGGAGAGGGAAGTATGCAGGCGGGCAGGTAGTTAGGTAAGTAAGTAGGCAGGCAGGATGAAAGGAAAGCAGGTAGGTAGGTAGGTAGGCAGGCAGGTAGGTAGATAGGTAGGTAGGCAGGTGGGTGGGTAGATAGATAGATAGATAGACAGATCGGTAGACAGATAGATAAATGGTGGTGGTGGCCAGGAACGGGGACAAATCGAGGCTATTTATATCTATCTAGGTCATGGAAGATAAAAAGTACTGGGTAGAGGGAGATCAGATGTAGGTAGGTAGGTAGGTAGGTTGGTAAGTAGGTAAGTAAGTGGGTAGGTAGGCTGATAAGTAGGGTGGGTGGTGGGTAAATAGGTATGTATAGAGGTACAGTAGAGTATGTATGAGTATGTATGAGGTAGGGAGGTAGATAAGTAGGTAGGTAGGTAGAGAAGTATATATGTAGGTAGGTAGGTAGGTCAGTAGGTAAGCAGGTAGGTAGGTAGGTAGGTAGGCTGGTAGGAATGAAGAAAAGATGAAAAGACAGTAGGCTGGAAAGGAACTTATGTTAAGTAATGCCACTTAGGATATTTACATCTCTCTCTCTCTCTCTCTCTCTCTCTCTCTCTCTCTGCTCCTGATGACTGCCACAGCATCCCTCATCCCTCACAGCATCCCACATCTTTCTCAATCTCACACAGCAATATCAGTCTCTTACACTCCAAAACCCTCTCACAGCCTCTGCACAGCTCTCCACAGATTTTACTCAGTCCCTAACAGCTCACTTACACCTCTCTCACAGCACCCCACATCTCTTTCCCACAGCCTACCCACACCTCCCCACAGCCCACCACAGTCTAACCAGAGCCCTTCACAGCCTATCCACAACCACCACAGCCTATCCACAGCCCCCACAGCCTACCCACAGCCCTGCACAGCCTACCCATAGCCCTCCACAGCCTACCCACAATCCCCTAGGCCTATCCACAGCCCCCACAACCTGTTCTTGGTGTAGGGGCAGCCAATGCCTTTATTCTCAACAGGGGAGACAGCTGGGGTGATCAAAGGAAAACTTCTCAACAGCCTTTACCTACTCCCCCCCTAACCTCTCTCTCTCTCTCTCTCCCTCTCTCTCTCTCTCTCTCTCTCTCTCTCTCTCTCTCGTTCATTTATTCTTTACTGGCACTACATTTTTCTCTCTCCTCTTTTTTTCTTTCCTCCAAACAATTTTCTTCCTCTTCCTCCTCCTTCATTTCTTCTTTTCCTCCTCCTCCTCCTCCTCCTTCTTCTCTTCTTCGTCTTCTTCCTCTTCCTCCTGCTTCTCCTCCTCTACAACTCTCCCTCCCTCCCTCCCTCCCTCTCTCTCTCTCTCCCTCTCTCTCTCTCTCTCTCTTTACGTCCCTCAATTTTTTGAAAGCCATATTTTCTTTCTTTATGTTCCAATGAGTCCTCGCTCTTTTTCCTTCCCCCTCCCCCTATCCTTCCTCCGTTCCCTTCCTTTCCCCTTCCCCCTTCCCCTCCCACTCCTTCCTTCCCCTCTCTCCTTCCCCCTCCCCCTCCCACTCCTTCCTCCCTTCCTCCCTCTCTCCTTTCCACTCCCCCTCCCTTCCCCTCTCCCTCTCCCACTCCTTTCTCCCCTCCCTCCTTTCCACTCTTCCTCCCCCTCCCCTGCCCCTCTCCCTCCTCCTGCTTCTTCCTCCCCTTCCTCTTTCCTTCCACTCCCTCTCTCCTTCCTCTCCCTACCCTTTACCTCACCCCTATCTCCCTGCCTCTCCCTTCTCCTCTGATAATAATGTCCCCTTAAAATAATGATAGATGTATGGTACTTTTCCCATTCATCCCTTCCTATAAAATTTCCCCGGCAAATATCGAATGCAGGGTAATCCTTCTCACTTTTTCTTGCCGGCTGTGTTAGAAGGAATGGGTGATTGGGTGGAGTTGGATGGTTTGGGTATTGTTGTTATTGATCAGTCCTTCCTCCTCTTTCTCATCATTATTCTTACTCCTTTTATCATTATTATTGTTATTATTATTATTATTATTATCATTATTATTAACATTAGTAGTAGTGGTAGTAGTAGTGATGGTAGTGGTGGGAGTGGTAGTAGAAGTAGTAGTTGTAGTATAAGAAGTAGTGGTAGTAGTAATAGAAGAAGACGAAGAAGAAGTAGCAGCAGCAGCAGCAAGAGTATTATTATTATTATTATTATTATTATTATTATTATTCCCATTATTACTATCATCATCATCATCATTAGTAGTAGTAGTAGTAGTAGTAATGTGACTATGACAACGAGAACTGAGAGGATTAATGATTCTATTGTAATTTACTTTTCCTTGTATCCCTCTCTTTAACAAAACACACACACACACACACACACACACACACACACACACACACACACACACACACACACATTTTCTATATATCTACGCGCCTATTATAATTACTACTGCATTTATCATCTCTCTCTCTCTCTCTCTCTCTCTCTCTCTCTCTCTCTCTCTCTCTCTCTCTCAGGCCAGGTGTGAGCTGTTAATGACGAGGAACACAAAAGCAGGTAAACACGACTACGTTATATTGTTATGCCAGGTCGTTTGTTTATAGCATGGGCCTGTTAACTGACAGATAGACAGATGGATAGACAGATAGACAGATTGATAGTTATATACAGATCGACAGACAGGTACAGACACACAGAGATACAGATAGATAGATAGATAGATAAATTGTTACATGGATGGGTAGACAGATGTAGACACGTACGAAGGTCGATAGATGAAAATAGACACAAAGGTTGACAGGCAGACAGATTGCAAGACAGAATGATAGGCAGGTAGACAGACAGGAAGACAGATGGATAGACAGCAAGGTATGTAGATAGATAGATAGATAGACAGACAGACTAATGATGAGCATATAATGTTGTTATGTCTGTGCCTTGTTTATGGAATGGTAAAGTTAGCCTAATTGGGGACGCAGATGTATAAACACAGACAGACAGACAGACAGATAGACAGATGTATAGACAGACAGAGAGAGAGGAATAGATAGATAGACAGACAGACAGAGAGGAATATAGACAGATGTGTAGATAGGCAAAGGAATATAGATAGATAGATAGACAGATAGGTAAATAGATAGATAGATAGACAGACAGAGAGATATATAGAGAAACAGAGACGAATACAGATAGATAGATTGACAGAAATATGGATAGACAGATAAATAGACACATATGCAGTAACAGACAGATAAAACTTCCCTTAAATAACTTAACTATCTTTTCGACAATCTAACCCAACCTGACCTAACCTATCCTAGTTTATCCTGGCCTAATATCACCTAACCCAGCCTAACCTGACAGAGCCTAAAGACACCTACGTTGACCTAATTTCCCCTCACCCAGCCTAACCTAACCTAACCTAACCAAGCCTAAAGAAACCTATGCTGACCTGATTTCACCTAACCCAGCCTAACCTACCAACCCAACCCAGCCTAACTTAACTTAGCCAACCCAACCTAACCTGACCTGAATTTGGAGTCACGGCGAGGTCTGAGGGTAAATAATAAAAGAGGTTAAAGGGCAGGGAGTGTCGCAGGAAAAACTACTTCCCCAGTTCCGTCTGATGAACTTTTAAAAACTGGCCAAATACAGTGAAAACCCTATCTCTGCTCTGGATACTTATTTCTCTCCCTCCCTCTCTCTCTCTCTCTCTCTCTCTCTCTCTCTCTCTCTCTCTCTCTCTCTCTCTCTCTCTCTCTCTCTGTACAACACACGCCTCACTGACAACGAGATGGTAAGGCTCAGCTACTTAACCCACACAGTCACTTCGGCGTCCACCCAGGAGCCAAACCACTTCATATTTCCCTGCACCTCGCCGTGGGGAAAGGCCCTGGTGCCACGGAGGTTATGGTATTCGGTCAGGAGAACCACTGTATTCAATATGGACGGTGGGTATTGGTGCCGGAGTGGTGATATATCATAAAACACCCCCGCTAACACCAGTACACCAGGCCTGAATGAGACAGCTCTAGCATGTATTTAATATGGACGGTGGGTATTAGAATCAAAATCGTGACATACTGTATGAAGATGTGTGCCACGTAGGGGGTACTCCTGGCCCTCAGGGAACGGGTTGCTAAACTTATACCCAGAGTCGAACACAGAAAAAAAGTTCTAGTGTTAATCCCTTGTTACAAAGCGGATCAAACAGATAGATAGGCTGATAGATAGATAGATAGATAGATATATAGATGGATGGATGGATGGATGGATGGATGGATGGATGGATGGAGATAGACAGAGATAAGTAAATGGGTAGACAGATAGATAGACAGATGGATGGATGGATGGACAGATAGACAGACAGACAGATAGATAGATGGATAGATACAGATAGGCAGATATTAATTTGTCGAAGCGTCTTTGAACTGCTTCCACTCTGATGCCATCCTTAGTGAAGTGTTAGGCGAGTGGAGGGGTAAATTGGATGAGAGAGGGAGAGAGAGAGAGAGAGACTGATTCTACCTTAACATACTCTACCTTTGCATTTTCCACCTTAACATATTCTACCTTAGGATTCATTTTACATTCCCTACCTTAACGTTTTCCTACAGGTCACTTAATATCGTTTTCATATCGACCTATACCTTATTCATCTTGACTTGGCTCAGCTTTTAGTTCTTCTGTTAAGCTTAAGACAAAACTAAGGCTCCACATCCTATCCCTCTCCACAGCACTTCTTCGTGACTAGCATCATATTCTAGTGTTAGCTTGATCTCTAGGTAAAGCCAAATGACAAAAATATGATGATGATGATGATGATGATGATGATGATGATGGGGTAGTTACGAAGCAGGAATGAGTCTCCTTGGTTACTAGATTTGTTTTCCTGAACGAGACTCCTATCCACTTTTAACTGATGGCCAAGTGTAGGCAGATTGGAGGGTCGATTTGACTAATAACCAAGGAGATTCAGTCCCTACCTCGTATAACTAAGGTTCATCGGATTCCATACAACCCCGACTTACAATTCATCATCATCATCATCATCATCAATGTACCGTTTCGCCTCCACCTCTCCCCTCCCCCACCTTCTCTCTCTCTCTCTCTCTCTCTCTCTCTCACACACACACACACACACACACACACACACACACACACACACACACACACACCATCCTACTTTCCACCACCAAAATCACTGACGCTCACGGGGTAATACTACTAACGAATGTTCCTAAAAATTCAAGGATATTATCGAAGAGAAAAGTTGAAAAAGAGTTCCAGATGGTACAGTACGTTGTCCAGCGCGTGTGGGCGTGGGTGAGGTGCAACGTGGGCGGGATGTGGAGGAGGGTGAGGAGGTGTGTGGCCAAGTGGCTGTGCCCTGCCTATACCTACACCACACCCTTCTGCACCTCATCCTATCGCACCTCATCCTACCGCACTTCACCCTACCACACCTCACCCTACTACACCTCATCCTACCGCACCTCATCCTACCGCACCTCGTCCTACCACACTTCACCCTTCTGCACCTCATCCTGCTCCACCTCACCTACCTACAACCACACCTACGCCTATACACCTACAGCCAGACCACCTGCACCAGCCCCCACCTCAGCGCCCCCTTCTGCGCCCTCTCCGCTGCCCCCACCCTTCTTAGCGGCCGCCCCTGTTGCTTATGCAGAACAGGGCGGCTCGCTGCCTACAGGCGAGAGAGACACTGCTGCCCTACGATCTACAGAGGACGGTGCCTGGAGCGACAAGGCCTGTTACTCTGTAGAATGGGCAGACAGGATCAAACTGCCTGTAGGAGACCCAGAAGGGGTCCCTGTCTCCCCTCCTACAGCTGAGGATCTGCGCGTCTCGTCTTTAGCTGTAGATGGGGAAGCTGTGGACTCACAATCTACAGCTGGGGAAGAAGGGGGTGGCACAGGTACCACCCTCCCTCCTAGCGAAGAGAAATCCAGTGAACCCAGTACCGTTGTGGAGGGGTGGCCTAAAGGGGGCCTGCTATGGGAGTTTCTGCCCACTGTTGTCCCTCCCGTCGTAGCAACAGTAGCTGGAGAGGGTCTGGGTCGTTTGGTGTGGTTTGGTGTAGACCGTTTCCTAACCTGGGCTACCCCAGGACAACACACGGGCTGGGGCGAGACGGTGGGCAAGACCATCAGCACATTTGCGGGAGTAATAGTGGGTCTGTTAACCGCTAAGCTGCCCAGGCGGTGGAAAGGTGTTATAATGGTGGTCAAACTGGGACTGGCGCTGGGCCTAGTGTACCTGACCGTTAGCCGCGGCAGTGCCTGGGTCATAATGGCGATGGTGAAAGGATTAATTACTGATGAGGCCGGAAAACTACTCAGTTCCGTCGCCAGCAGACTACTGACTGGGATGGCTGGCGAATATGTGAAGGTAACAATGCTAAAGACGGAAAACAAGCTGAGACGTTACTTTAAAGTAGGCGTTGCTCTGTCTTGTAAAGCGTTGATAAAAGGTTCCCCAACACAAGCCTTGTTCGATTTGAACATATTTAAAAGGATATTCTCCAGGATTGTTGCGAACTGGGGCGGGTATATCATGGATAAGTGTTGGCTTTATATCCTGCCATCAGTGTGAGGAGTATGTCACCATCCTCACCAGCATCCTTCTTCACCATCAGTCCACCATCGTCATCATCAACCATCCCCGTCGCCTATCATCATCATCACCATCGTCTTCACTAGCACTCCACACCTGGCGCCACGGTTGAACGACCACTCAACTCTCAGTTCCAATGACCCGAGTTCGATCCCCGCGCTGATATTGTAGGGAAGTAGCTTTTCCCTTGTCAGGTATGGGTCAAGGCGCGCTGCGATACACGACCTGCACGGGTTCACACCACGGCAGGGTAAAGCTTAGGCGGTGTGTCCCCTCGTGGCCAAGCCTCTCTCCAGCCCCGGTGAGGCTTGGTGGTTTGTCAGCGACCCTCAGCAGCGGCCGGGGTGTGACTGTTGACCCAGTAGATTAGGATATACAAGGCACCTGTGTGTGTAGCAGGCCACTAATTGAGAGTAATTAATTCATCATCATCCAATCCTATGTCGCCCCATAAAGAAGCGTAGGAACCCGGGGCTAGGCAAGTTGATCCTGATATGTAAGGTGAGAGTGACCAGCCTCACTCATCCCTGAGTGGCATTACGTGACCAATAAACCCCAACCATCCCTTGGATATAAACCTACACAGGCTCATTCCGACTGGAGCACCTTACTTACCCACTAAACCACCAGGTGCCACAATGAAATGAATCAAAATAAACATTATTATTGCTATTACCTAGCACTCCATACCCAGCAAACTATACCTAACACTCCATATTTAGCACTCCATATTTAGCACTCCATACTTAGCACTCCATACTTAACACTCCATACTTAACACTCCATATTTAGCACTCCATATTTAGCACTCCATACTTAGCACTCAATACTCAGAACTCTACACTTAGCACTCCATACCTAACACCACCTCACACCTCACCTTCTACAAAGGTACACCGCTTTAGAGTGACGGAAAGGCCAGTGTGTCACATATCGGTGAAGCAATACTAGTGAGGTGCAACCATACGAGCCAGGTACCGACCCCAAACACAGGCTGTCTCAAAGGTGAACCCTGTGGACTGCAGGCTTACACTACCCTTCTCCTGCAGTCCAAAATCCTTCTGTCAGGGAATAGGGATGTAGTTAAGGGCCGTTTGTCTAACCAGGCAGCTGATCCGCCGGGTTTTATCGGTGCCACCACGTGAAGGCGGCCCTTTCCTGCATCCTTACTATGACAAGATCCTCTCTCTCTCGCTCTCTCTCTCATCGTTTCCATCATAGCAATTACTATTTTATCATCCACACTACATTTCTCTCTCTCTCTCTCTCTCTCTCCCTCTCTCTCTCTCTTTCTCTCTCTCTCTCAGCACACATAAACCCAGTCATTGCCTCCCTTCCTCTCTGTCTCACCCTGTAATTTCCTCACTCCCTCACCTCTTAAATTTCTCTCTCTCTCTCTCTCTCTCTCATGTATTTACAATAGATCTGTCTATCACTCTGTCTACCTATCTATCTATCTACCTGTCCACCAACAAACATTGGCTGGAACACTACTGTCTGGATTATAGACACAGGAACAAAAACACATCATCAGACAAATTTATAGATAGACAGATAGATAGATCCAGTAGACAGATAGATAGATCGATAGATATAATCAGTGAAGCTACTGAGTTGTGAGGCGTCTGAATGACTTTGACATGGGATCTGATTTCCTTGTGTGCTGCTCTCATATCAACTCTTTCTCTCTCTCTCTCTGTCAAAACTCACACACACTCACACACACACACACACACACACACACACACACACATACACACACACATAATAGCCCATCATTATCTACCACCCTCTCATTCTCCAGCCCTCATTATTCATTATCTCACTTTGCTTCCCTCCTCTCTCTCTCTCTCTCTGGCTTCAGTGCATAAACAACTTCTCAGATTACTTTCCTTATTAACATCCAGCTACAACGACGACGACGATGAAAAAGAAACAGGGTGAAGGAGAGTGAGAGACGTAGCCAGATCTCTGCTACAGTGTGAGGCTACCGGCGTATTATTTAGCGCAGGGGACGCACTCACATCCTGACCTGTGCCAGCTATAAGGCGACCCCATGCAGGAGTCTAGTGTTTCTGTCTGCATACCGTCTGGTGTTGGTGTTAGTCGGCTTGGAGGGACCAGTGAGATGGAGGCGAATTATTTGTGGCCACCCCTAGCAGGATTAAAGCGTCTGGTTAGATTGATATACAGATAGACAGACAGTGTTTCCTATTATGCTTGACTTCAATACCGTATCCTATGATCCTAATGACTAACAGTTTTGGGAATAATCTTATTTTATTACTTAGAGCTTCATGTTACTAAATATTTACATCACTTCACCTAACAAGGACAGTTCGGTATTTCCAGCCAGGTAATTGTCTCTCTATATATTTACCTCATCCTAGTAACTGTCTATCTATCACCATATCTATTTCATCCCAATAAATATCTACCTATCAACGCCTTCATCTCATCCCTACACTCCCTCTTTGTTTATCAACACAGCAATCAATCTATCTACCTAACTATCTATCAAACGCACTCTCTTCCTCTCTCCCTCTTCCTTAATTCCTGGCATCATTAACTATTATCCTCTCTCTCTCTCTCTCTCTCTCTCTCTCTCAGATCATTCCTCTTCATCCAGTTTCCGGTCATTCTCAGTCCTCTCTCTCTCTCTCTCTCTCTCTCTCTCAGATCATTCCTCTTCATCCAGTTTCCGGTCATTCTCAGTCCTCTCTCTCTCTCTCTCTCCCAACCCATTACCTCCTTCCTTCCACAGTTTACCTACCGATTTTTAAGTCTCTCTCCCTCCCTCTCCTTCCCTCCTGGCCTCCCTCCCCCTCCCTCTCCTTCCCTCCTGGCCTCCCTCCCCCTCCCCTTCCCTCCCTTCCTCCCTCCTTCTCTCCCTACCTACCATATTTTTTCTCCCTACCTACCTTCTTTCCTGCAATCTTCCTACCTATCTATCTCTCTAACTTACTGCCTCTCTGTCAACTGCCTGCCTTTCTACTTACCTACCTGCCTACCTACCTACCTTCCATCATTTTTGCAGTCCTCCTACCTACCTACCTCCCTGCCTGCCTGCCTGCCACCCTTGTACCTATCTGCCTAACTCCATCCTATCTACCTAATCATATACCTCCTACCCTACTTACCTACCTACAAACCTTACTTCCTTCACTTAGCCATCTCTCTCTCTCTCTCTCTCTCTCTCTCTCTCTCTCTCTCTCTCTCTCTCTCTCTCTCTCTCTCTCTCTCTCTCTCTCTCTCTCTCACCACCTAACTGTACTGAGGTCACCATAAAAGGAAGTTATTTGATACCAATAATGAAGGGAAGGAAAAGATGATGATGATGATGATGATGATGATGATGATGATGATGATGAGAGAGAGAGAGAGAGAGAGAGAGAGAGAGAGAGAGAGAGAGAGAGAGAGAGAGAGATCTGGGAAGCTTGGCCGCCGAATAACAACCTCAGTGAACGAACAGAATAAGAGACGAACCCGCAGGCAAGGGAGACGAAAGCTAATTCTCGAAAAATTAAAGCCAGCTCACACAAAGAGAGGGCAGGAGGGAGCAAGAGGACCCCACCCACCATCTCTCTCTCTCTCTCTCTCTCTCTCTCTCTCAGTATTGCAGAGGAGGAAACCATACTCATACCATTTTCCTCGGCCAAAAATCTCTCTCTCTCTCTCTCTCTCTCTCTCTCTCTCTCTCTCTCTCTCTCTCTCTCTCTCTCTTTCTATATATATATATATATATGATGCTAGTCACGAAGAAGTGCAAAGGCCTTAACTCACATCACCACCCAGGCAATCCCCAAGCCTTGTCAAAATGCATGGTCTGACCAGAATACGAGAGAGAGAGAGAGAAAGAGAGAGGGAGAGAGAGAGGATTATGAGCGAAATTAAGACATGTAGGATAGACAGATAGATAAATAAAAAAAAAGATCGAAGACAGATAGACAGACAGAGATAGAAAGATATATAGATTCATAAATAGACAGAAAGACAGACAAGTTGATAGATGCATGGACAGCCAGACAGATATATAGATAGATAGACATACCTACACAGATAGATAGACAGATGGAGAGATAGACAGACAGAGAGATAGATAGATAGACGCAAAGAGAGAGAGAGAGAGAGAGAGAGAGAGAGAGAGAGAGATGTAGATAAAGATAGAAAGATACACACACACAAGACACAGAAAGAGAGTAAGAGAGGCAAGTTAAAAGTAGAGAAAGAGAGAAAAGAAACAGATTAAAGAGAGTGAAAAAGAGAGGCAGAGGTTGAGAAAGGAGAGGGAGAAAAATTGAGTGAGTGAGAGAGGGGGAAGGGGAAGGATGGTTAAAGGGACAGAGAGGACAAAGGAAGTGGGAATTAGAGAGAGAGAGAGAGAGAGAGAGAGAGAGAGAGAGAGAGAAAGAGAGAGAGAGAGAGATGAAGAGATGAGAAACGAAAGCATGGGAAATACGTGGAGAGAGAGAGAGAGAGAGAGAGAGAGACCATTAAAGGGAATAGAGTTGTCTCAATGAAAACACAGTGTTCTGGCCTGGTTTAGTGCCCCCCTTCTCTCTCTCTCTCTCCCTCTCTCTCTCTCTCTCTCTCTCTCTCCATGCATATTATGAATACCTGTCAACTTTCTCTACAATAGCTATCAATATCTATCAGTCTATATCTATCTATCTACTTATCTATCTATAAACCCATCTGTGTCAATGTATCTATTTTCTTCTGTACACATATTCCTCTCTCTCTCTCTCTCTCTCTCTCTCTCTCTCTCTCTCTCGCTCGCTCGCTCGCTCGCTCTAAGTATATAATGGCATCGAGAGAGAGAGAGAGAGAGAGAGAGAGAGAGAGAGAGAGAGAGAGAGATGGAATTATTTAGAGGGTAAACTGGGGAGAGAAGAGGGAGGGAAGGAGGGAGGAAGGGAGGGAGGGAGGGAGGGAGATGAAAGAGGAGAGAGGGAGAGACGGCGGAAAGGAGAGTGGGGAATGGAGGATAGAGGAGCAAAAAGGAGGGAGGGAGGGAGGAGGAGAGGGAGGGTATGAGGGAGAGGGAGGAGGTAGAGTGGAAAGGGAGGTAGGAAAGATCGAAAATGAAATGACAGAGAAAAGAGAGAGAGAGAGAGAGAGAGAGAGAGAGAGAGAGAGAGAGAGAGAGAGAAAAGAAACGGGAGAGGCGTAGACTAGGAAGGAGAGCAGAGGAGAAAAGATAAAAGAGGAGAGGAGAGCTGAGAAGAGATGAGAGGAGAGGGGAAGAGAAAAGAAGAGGAGAGGGAAAAAGAGGAGAGGAGAGGAGAAGAGGGGAGAGAAAAGAAGGGAGGATGAAAGAAAGTGAGAGGAAAAAAGTGAGAGACGGAGGGAAGCGGGAAAATTGGAGAGGAGGAAGGTGAGAAGAGGGAGGAAAAAAACTGGAGGAGGAGGAAATGGAAAGATATGAGAGAGAGAGAGAGAGAGAGAGAGAGAGAGAGAGAGAGAGAGAGAGAGAGAGTGTATTACATTAAAATACTTATTTAAACTTCTGAAAAAAAAAAAAAAAAACATTTCTGCGTACAGATTAAAGAGAGAGAGAGAGAGAGAGAGAGAGAGAGACTGTGGTTCCCCTTGCTCTCTCTCCCTCTCATTATTAAATTTGTGCCTTTCCTGGCCTCTCTCTCTCGACCAGGGGAGGGGAGGGGAGGGGAGGAGAGGAGAGGGGAGGGGAGGGAAGGGATGGGGAGGGGAGGGGAGTGGAGGGGACGGAAGGGAGAAGGGGAAGGGAGCGGAGCGGAGGGGAGAAGAGAGGAAAAAATGAAAGGAAAGGGAGTGTAAAAGCCTGAGAGAGAGAGAGAGAGAGAGAGAGAATTAAAGGCATAATTCTCAGTGCGTAAATTAAAGGATTAAAAGCCGCTTCTACAATTCTCTTTGTGCATTAATTATAAATAACAACAACAATAATAATGATAATAATAATAATAATAATAATGATGATGATTATGATGAAGACGACGACGATGATGATGATGATGATGATGAAGAGAAGGAGGAGAGAAATAATGATGATGATTCTGATGATGATGATGATTCTTATTCTGACGATGATGATGATTCTGATGATGATGATGATTCTTATTCTGACGATGATGATGATGATGATGATGATGCTGGTGGTGGTGGAGGAGGAGGAGTGTAGATGGAAGAACGGCGGTGATGGTGCGTGAAAGGAGTGGTGGTGGTGGTGGTGATGAGGAGAAAGACAATGACGGCACAACTCTGGATACGAGAGTGGCAAGTTTGGTGAGCTCTGATGATTGTTTTGGCTCCACCACTGTTGTCTTTGCCTGTGTCTTGGATCAGGGAGGCTTGTCACTTTTTCTTG
>NC_137065.1:730000-735000 GCF_032717465.1 Coenobita brevimanus | reverse complement strand
AGGGAGGAAGGAAGGAAGGAAGGAAGGAAGGAAGGAAGGAAGGAAGGAAAGGAAGAAAGAAAGGAATGAATGAATGAATGAATGAATGAAAGACGGAAGGAAGGAAGGAAGGAAAGAAGGAAAGGAAAAAAGGAATGGGTGAATGAATGAAGGAAGGAAGGAAGGAAAGTCGGGAGGGAGGCAGGGAGAGACAAAGTGGGGTAAGGATGGAGTGAGGGAGTACGGGAGGGGTCAATAAAGAGTGTTCAAGGTCCAATATGAAGTGTGTCTCCTAAGGTATCTAAAAACCACTCTAGGCCCCCGCAAAGAATATTACTAACACCTTTCTCCAGCCAGAACAGCAATAAATAAAGGAGTAAATAAATGAATAAATAAAGCCTGCCAAGAGTTATAAGGCACTACGGTCTCCACTAGGACGAGAAACTAAGCACGCCTTGCTCTCATATACCTGAATGAAAATGGCCACTCCCCAATTCCCTCCCTTTCCTGGTAAAAATTAGACAAATGTGCTGGTAATTACCCTAAGAGAGAGGCTTTAGGGTAATTACCAAGGCCAATTACTGCCTTAATTGGCCTTTCACTGAGGTAAAGGTGGAGCTGGAAGCAGTCGTTAACACTTTCCATGGTGGTGGAGAGGGACGCCTTCACGTGATGGCACTGACGTAACTGGGTGGTGGAGCTGCCCAATTATACCAACGTCCATTATCTCCCTTCCTGTCCCCCGAAAGAAGGATTTGTGGACTGCAAAGGGGTAACTTCAGCCTGCAGTCCACCGGGTTCAGGGCCATCCTCTGAACCCCAACTCCCCCCCCACTACCCCTCCCCCCTCCTCTCTCCTCACGCGTCTGCGAAATCCACACGTCCTTAACCAAACTAGGACAAACACACAACCACATCGCCTCGTTCCCCACTCTTTCCCCTTCCCATTCCCCTTTCCACCCTACTCCTCTTCCCTCCTTCCCTCCCCCCGCCTCTCCCCTCAAACCCCCTCCCCTCCCCATTCTCCTTTCCACCCTACCCCTCTCCCTTCCTCCTCCCCCCTCCTCTCATGGGAAATTCACGCACCCTTCAGACCAAAGCAAGGGATACATAAACACTCAACCCCCCACCACCCTCCCCCACTTTCAGCCTCCCTCCCCCCACCACCCTCCCCCACTTTCAGCCTCCCTCCCCCACCACCCTCCCCCACTTTCAGCCTCCCTCCCCCAACCACCCTCTCCCACTTTCATCCACCCTCTCCCCCACCTCTCCTGGGAAATTCATAGCTACCCCCTCCACACCAAACCAAGGCAGGAACATGCTCCCCACTCATCCCCTTCCCTCCCCTCACCACACCACCCTTTGCCTTCAACTTCCCCCTCCCCCCTCCCTGCCTCTCGCCCCACTCCCTCCTCTCCTCTCCCACTCAGTACATGTACCTTTCAATCCTAACCAAGGCAGACCTAAACCTTCCCCCAAAGATTTCTCACCTGCCCTTCTCCTGACGCATCACCTTTTGCCCCATCTCCCCCTAAACTGCCTCTCACCCCCATTCCCTCCCCCCTCCTTGCCCCCAACTCCCCCCACTACCTCTTACTCCCTTCCGCTCTCCCCTCCTTGCCCCCAACTCCCCCCACTACCTCTCATCCTCTTCCCCGCTCCCCTCCTTGCCCCCACTTCCCCCCCACCACCTCTCACTCCTGCCCCTCCTTTCCTCTCCCGTGAAACTCATCAACTCATCACACCAAATCAGGACAAACTCAGGCAAACACATCGCCTCATCTCTTCACCCTCCTGTCACTCACCTCCTTCCCCTCCCCCCCAACACAGCTCCCTCCCTTCCCCTCTCCCCACGCTGCCCCCTCCCTTCCCCTCTCCCCACACTGCCCTCCCATCCCCTCCCTTCCCCACTCCCTATGCCCCTTCCTCTCTCTCTTCCTTTCCTCCTCTCCCCTTCCTTACCCCTCCCTTACTCTCACCCTCTCCTCCTCCTCCTCTACCTCTCCCTACCCTCACCTTTCCTGCACTTTCCAGATTTGCTCCTACTCCGCCTCTCTGTTCTCCTTCCTTTCCTTTCAGTTCCATTTCTTTCCTTCACTTCCCTTCCCACTCCCCTTCCTCCCTCCCTCCCCAATCTTTCTCTCCCCTCCCCCCAACAAGTTAAGCTGTACACACCAGGCCGACTAACTCGAATGATAATGAGGTGGGGGAGGAGGGAGGGGAGGGAAAGGTAGGGTGGAGGAAGAGAGGATGGAGAGGGGAGGGGGAAAGCAAGAGGGAAGGAGAAAGGATGGGAGAAGGGAAGCAGAGAGGATGGGAGAAGAGAAGGAGAGAGGATGGGAGAAGAGAAGGAGAGAAGATGGAGGAGGAAAGAGGCGAGGGGAAGGGAGGGGAAAGAAGAGAGGAAGAGGGGAGGATTAACTTAAGAGGAAAGGTAAGAGGAAAGAAGTGGAGGAGAGAGGATGGGAAAGGAAAGAGGAGGAGAAGGACAGGGAAGGGGAGGAAAGAGGAAGGGAATGGTAGGGAGAGGGAAGAGAAGGGGAGAGAGAGGGGAGAGGCTGGGACGGGAGGAGTAAGAGGAAGGGTAAAAGAGAAGGGGAAAAGGAGGGAAAATGGAGGGAGAGGGAGAAGGTGAAACAGAGAGAGAGAGAGAGAGGGGGGGGGACTAACAACAACCACACCTGACAAACAACTCACTTTAACTGTCTCAACTAGGCTTCAGAACAGAGAGAGAGAAGAGAGAGAGAGAGAGAGAGAGAGGTTTCACTCACTAACCCTTTCTCAACGAGGCTAGCTAATATTTAATGCTTTACTCTTAACATTAATTTGGTCTACAATTCCCATTTCTCCCTCTTGAGTGCTGCTGTGTAACAAGACATTAACACGAGAATTTAATGCTAGTCACGAAGAAGTGCTGTGGAAATGCAGAGCCGCAACACTGTCTTTTTAACACTAGGATATGATGCTGGTCACGAAGAAGTGCTGTGGAAATGCAGTCGCAACAATGTCTTTTTAACACTAGAGTACGATGCTAGTAGTCACGAAGAAGTGTTATGAAAAGGATGTAGAGCCACAGTAGCCGACTGTCTTAAGAGTTACAGCAATTACTTAACAAAGGAATATGATGCTAGTCACGAAGAAGTGCCAAGGAGAGGATGAAGAATCGTGGCACTGTTTTTCTTCCACGATTAAAATGATACCAGGTTTTCCGAATTTCATGGGTCACGTGGAACAGGTGCGAACGTTACAATACGGAATATTTCACTCACAACATCCCTACACACAGTACAAGGAGGAACGAACAACAGGCTTTCTAATTCTCATCGATACTTCCCACAAAACTTCATCAATACTTACCATACGGGAGTCAGGGTATTCCAGATTTACAGAGAATAAGGATCAACATACATAGAATAGGCCATATGGAGAGGATGGAAAGTGAGACTGACGAGGAGAGTGTATGTGAGTAAGGTGGAGGGAGGGAGAAGGAGGGGGAGGCCAAGGATGAGATGGAGGGATGGAGTGGAGAGGTTTATGAGAGAGGGGTGTGTAATCTGGGAGCAGGGCAGTGAAATGGCGGAGGACAGAGCGACATGGAGGCGATTAGTTTGTGGCCACCCCTTACGGGATTAGGGCGTCTGGCGATAGATAGTTAGACAGGCATGAACGTTACATTACGGAACATTTTGCTCGTAACATCCCCAATAATGCGCTAATAAACAGGCTTTTCAATATTCATCGCTGCCTTATCACAACGATCTAGCCTCCTCCTGCCTGACACAATGGCGTCGGGCGGGAAAAAGGCACAGGTTTGAAATGTACACTTAAAATCAATGTGTGTGTGTGTGTGTGTGTGTGTGTGTGTGTGTGTGTGTGTGTGTGTGTGTGTGTGTGTGTGTGTGTGTGTGTGTGTGTGTGTGTGTGTGTGTGTGTGTGATTTTTTTTGGGGGAGGGGTTAGTATCCACAGAGGCAGCTAAATCCAATGTGTGTTCCTCACTGTGTCACTCACTCACCCCAATCCATTCCCCTCTCCTGCCTCCCTCCTCATCTTTGGGTTCACAGATACATGACTATGACGAGATAGAAGGATATAGATGGATAGGTAGTGGACAAAATGGATATTATTACCCACAAAAGGATAAAAATTTGCACCCCTGTCCACTACGTCACATTCAAAAGTCCTGTAAACCCAGCAGTGAAAGACAGGCAAGGGTGGCGAACCTAGAGTACTTTTGCAGCTGCCTGTACCCTTTACAATTAAATCTGGCAAGCTGCATCCGTAGAGTTTTAAGAGCATCACACTTCATTAGTTTTTTTTTCCTCCTGTGTGTGTGTGTGTGTGTGTGTGTGTGTGTGTGTGTGTGTGTGTGTGTGTGCATCTGGGGTGTGTATGGGGCGTGTCTGGGCTGCGTGTGTATCTTGTGTGTAAGGGGAGTGTGAAGTGTATATTTGGCGTATATCGGGTGTGTATGGGGTGTGAATGGGGTGTGTGTGGCGTGCATGGGGTGTTTCTGGGGTGTGTGGTGTGTATTTACAAGGATAGCAATAAAAATAAGGCGGAGTGGAGAGGGAGGGGGGAGACCGAGGATAATGTGGAGTGGAGTGGGAGGAGGAGACCGAGGATGAGGTGGGGTGTTACCAATGAAGGTGGTGTGAACTGGAGGGAAGGCAGACGGATGGCGGTGGGCGGGGTGACGGGTGACCACTCTCTCTGGGATTAAGGCGTCTGGCTATAGAAAGACAGACAGATACAGTAGACAGAGAAATAGATGGATAGACAGATGAATGGATGGATATAGATAGATGAAGACAGATAGACAGACTGACAGACATATTTAGGTAGGTAGGTAGGTAGGTAGGTAGGCAGGCAGGCAGGCAGGTAGGTTGGTATGAATGGATGGATATAGATAGATGAAGACAGATAGACAGATTGACAGACATATTTAGGTAGGTAGGTAGGTAGGTAGGTAGGCAGGCAGGTAGGTTGGTATGGATGGATAGATATAGACAGATGAAGAGA
>NC_137065.1:520000-725000 GCF_032717465.1 Coenobita brevimanus | reverse complement strand
TTGGTTTGTAATTTTGCCAGTAGATGGAGCATGCATACACTTTTAGGCTGATGGAGACAAGATACTATACTAATTCTTATGTTTTACCACTAGATGGGGCAAGCATTCACTTTTACTAATAATGCTTTTTGCTTTTCTCTATCGATGGCATAAGGATTTAATCTAAGTGGTAATACCATCAACCAACAAAAATGCCAACTTGCCTCCATTGCAATATATTCATTTTACACAGTTTAAACCTCATTTTTTACACTTCCTTTGCGAGTATTCCGCCCATCGTCTGTCGATATCCAAAACAAAGTTCTGTACATATGTACGTATATATTAACGCAAGGCTTAATATGGTTCAATTTTGCTTTGTGATTATCCTCAAAAATACAGTATTACAACTTACATTAACTCTGCCACAGGGCTCTGTCAGCTGCAAGGAAACACTTCACTGCATGGACAGACCTGTGGGGGAAGTTGCCCAGTACAGTTGCCTGCTTGCAGTTGATGTGTCTACTTGGCCAGACAGACCTGGGTTAAGCAACATCACCACCCCTGTCTCCAATATGACACCTTTCATGCCTTTTTGTATTGGCACCTCTCATCTACTCATTCCTCCTGCCATGCTCCAGTTTCCATTTCATTCTGCCTCACATAATAAAAATGGGAGAAATGGAGTTCCCCCGAGCTAAGCCCTGTATTGGACTATATAGCCCCGCTAGGGTTACAGGAGCGAGCTACCACTCCCGGCACAGCAGCCCGGGCGAGGCTCGAACTCGCAATCCCCCGATTACGGGTCCGGCGCGCTACCACTGTGCTACCGGGCCCCCCTACTCACATAATAAATAAATACTTTCCTGGGTTACAAGAAACTCCTCTGCTGGTCACTCAGTGAAGTCAGCTTAAGGTAGCACTACATCATGTGAGTGGATGGTGGACACCCACTGCCATACACTGCTGCATTTTATTACAAGTTGTGTACAAGCTTTCCCCTTTTAATGAATGGATGGTCTATCATTTTCAAAAGAAGCCACACTTCCCAAAAGTTTTCCATCCTGTTATGTAAGACTCTGTCTCTCATCAACAGCCAAATGCCTTCATCCTGGAAAGCAAGGCCACAAACAAGTTGCCTTAATGTCATCCTGTCACCATCAGTCTGCCCTCTTTTCAACCCATATGTCTCTCTTTCTTGTATACCTCACTACCCTATCCCTCCATATCATCTTTGGTCTCCCCCTTCCCCCTGATCCCAACATTTCACTCACATACATTCTCCTCACAGTTCTTTCATTCTCCATTTTCTCCACATAGGCTATCTCAAGACACTTCTAATATTTTCCAGCACATTCACATCAACACCATATTGTATCTTAGCAATGGAGGAATACAGAATGGTAGGATAATGAGTCAATCAGTAAACTATTATTTAGCATTATATTTCACTCCACCATGTACAGTAACTGGTGAAGCACTGTAAGACACAAGTAATTTCAAACCTGTAACAGTTATTTATTGGAGCAGCAAAGTGATGGCATTAACCACGAACATGAAATTATGAACAAAATAAATTACACAAATGGGTTGCAACTAGTATATATAAAAACGCTTTGTCAAAATGGGTTGCAAATGAAAACAGTTTTCTCCTTTGCCACAATCACCAATGTGTACATTCACTTCAAAAAGTATCTGAAAACAAGCGATTGAAGGCTTCACAATGAGCTCTGTTGCTCTTCACGTTTTGTGGGCAGCAAATATTTCCAAATTGATACTGTACTAAATATGTCACATAAAGTTCTTACGTTGTAGTGGCAGAGACAGCATGCATCCATAGAACGCTACTGGAAATTACTTTCAAACACTTTATCATCCATTCATCCATCCATCATCCAATCCTACATTGCACCATGAGGAGTGTAGGAGCCCGGGGCTAGGCAGTTGGTCCCGATATTTAAGATTATCACGTGTTCTAAAATATTAAGACATATTTTTCAGATACTTTTTTCTGGAATGAGTACCATAAGTAAAAGTTCGAACCACTTTGTTTGTACGTCTGACACAATAAAGTAAAAACATTCCACAAGTAAAAAATATTATTAACATATAAGGACACAATATATCACTTTGTTCAGGCTGTGATTTGTGCCAACTTTAAAACTAAATGTACCATTCTAAACCATACCTAAATTTTTATTGCACCCCTCTCTCTTCCTCTCTCTCTCTCTGAAGTCAAGCACAGCCAAGTCTATCTCAAACACCATAAGGTACTATATCAAACAAAATGACGTTCATGACAAAAACAATGATGAGGACGATAAAATATTCCCTGCTTTGATGTGTTCAAATTACAAGTAGTGATGGTGTACCCTCTTCGTGTGTGTGTGTGTGTGTGTGTGTGTGTGTGTGTGTGTGTGTGTGTGTGTAATTCACCGGGTCGGTCAGGATCACTTGATGGTCGTGATCGTCAGCTTTTACCCTCCCGGAAGGGAGCTGAGAGCTCATATAGTCTGATCTAAGGGCAAGGCTGTGACCTTCACACAAGCACACACCCATCCCCTTGCTCGAGGGGGACAGTAACCACCCACTTCGTCAGTGAAACCTTTCGCAACCTGAGCGAGGCGCGAACTCCCGTCCACCAGTTGGCAAGCAAGAGCGGTACCACTGCACCAGCGAGCGGTGTGTGTGTGTGTGTGTGTGTGTGAGACATGACTGATGTACAATAATGAGCATGATAAAGATAATAAAATACTCCAAACTTTGATTACTCCAAATTAGTGATGCTGTACTTTTTATTATTATTATTATTGTGTGTGTGTGTGTGTGTGTGTGTGTGTGTGTGTGTGTGTGTGTGTGTGTGTTTGAAAGACTTGGCATGAAGCACTGTAAGCCCTAGAGGCAGGGTTGTTAGTGTCTCCAACAAGTATCCCAAACTCATATTATACAGCTCTGCACACAGTGCATCAATCATTACTCAGAAATCTTATAATAACCTGTATCAAATTTGTACCAGTAAAATTAACTTGTACAATGACACAATAAAATCAGTATTTTAAAACTTCCCTGCTAATAACATGATAGGGAACTGCATCATAAAAGGAACTCTGTGATGCAACTCAGCATGCACCAAAATTCAAATCAAGAAAAGGGACAGAACACAGAAGTCTGGACATGTGGCACATTCAGTGTTCCTCCATGGGGCACATATTATTTATACGATGCATCTCTCTGAAAGAACTCCAAAGCCTCCATGGGGGGGGAAAAAAATGGTCTAACTTCCACTCTCTCGGTTTATCGAGCCTGACGCACACAGAGTTACTCCTTGGAGGTCATATAACACATGGCAGAAAGAAGAATCATGAACAACATTCCCTGTGTTAAATTAAAAATATCAAGCTTTTCTTATATATCTTATGCTGATTGGAGAATCAGTAACAAAATCTCTCACTGATATTGTAACCAAGAACAAATTCTTATAAATCTTGTGCTGCATGAAGAAACAGTAACAAAATTCTCTATCATACTCAAAAATATGAATCTCTTTTATATATCTTATGCAGAATGGAGAATCAGTAACAAATTTTCAAAAATACCTGTACCAAGTTTTTGTTATATATCTTCTGCAGAATGAAAAAGTATCAGTAACAAAATTTTCTCTGCGTTATACTAATTTTTTTTTAAGCTAATTTACAGACATTTTGCAGAGCTTCATAACACATGTGCTGCAGGCACATTATTTGCTTCAATAAGGCAAGTTTATCTGAAGAGACTAACTTACAGTACATGTATCTATCTGTCTATTGATCTATCGTCAAAAATGGAATTACCGTAATGTATGTTCTGGCCTGTATTCTTATTGGATTAGGAGGCTCTCTAGTGTCTCATCCTTGGTAATTTATTCTGTGTACCAGCTTTACACATCAACCTCCTGCTTGAAATTATATCCTGGTCTACATCAACTTATTCAGGAAAACTGTTAGTATACCTTACAGAGAAATAAGCCACTAAGGAAGAAGTGTTATAAAGCCTCCTAATCCCACAAGAATATTGTACGTATGTACTGTATGTACAGACAGCATCTTAAGTCCTCTCGTATCCCCTGGTTCTCTCTCCATGGTCTCTGAAATCAGCATGGTGGACCTGTAGCAATCAGCACTTCTGTCATTATTACGTGGCCAAATAAAGTCATTAGCGTTGATTGTTACAGATTCATTTCATTGACTTTCAAAGCACAATGAGAGAAAAGCAGGAGAGTGACAGGGCTTTGGATGCTGAATGTACTGTACCAACAAACATGCACACCTGACACAGGTGGGCATGAAGGCAAGTGATCTGTAGGAGGGTATATACAAGGTGGTCTGTCATTAACACTCCACTAGAAACTCCGCAGGCAGTATCTTAAGTGTTGTGGGGACACCTGTGTCTGCTGGTGTATGCATGGGTGTGGCAGTGGGAGTAGGAAATGAATAACGATGCATGGTAGCCCCTAATCTGAGCCGTCCCCACAAAACACGAGAAATCACCCGGTGTAGTGGAAGAAGAGTATTATAATGGACCCCTGGGAAGCATGTTAATACTGCATCAAGATATCAGTTACACGGTACTGACTGAAGCTTCATAATACTGCTGCAGTTAATATAGCTTATACATGTATCATACCCCTTTCACCTTAACTTGGCTCAGATTTTATTCCTTTTGCAGCTGAGTTCAAGCAGCTCAGTGGCAAAGACAACACTATGGCTCTACATCCTTTCCACAACACTTCCTCATGAGTAGCACCATGTTCCAGTGTTTATCTACAGTTACATCTCAGCATTCAAGATGGAGAGATGGCAGCTTCAGGGCAAGTTAAAGTGAAAAGAGTATACCATACATATTACAGTATAACTTGAAGACATTATACAAAGCTGCTTTCTCATATAACTTCTTACAATTCATAATTATGTACATTTAATATTATGCCATTAAACCATTCCTTCTTGTTGTTATGACCCCAGGCTCATCTGAACATGAACCCAGTGGACTGCAGGCTGGAGTTACCCATGTACAGCCCTTCCTTTGGGGGATAGAGAGGAAACTGAGAGACATCTGTATAACCAGGCAGTGCAGGCCATCACATGAAGGCATCCCTCTCCAGTAACAACCTATTCACTATGATGACACTGTGTACATTTCATATTGTTCCACCAGACCATTTTATTCAACTCAGGATACAGGTAATGTACGGCAGAACCAACCTCTCTCACAAGGCAGTATCTTTTCACATCTTCTCTTTCCACCATTAAACGATATTATTCAATTTAGGAAACCCCTCTCATAGTGAGAGGGTTAAGAAAGGCTACATAATATGACCCATTCAGTTCCAAATATGTCCAAAGTCATATAAAACTGTCTGGTGGAAGAAAAAAAAAACATTTGGAGGCAGCAAAAACAAACATAACAAATACCTCCATGTGTCATCAAACTGAAGGGGTTAATGAAGACTGTATCTCGTCCCTTTGGTTCAAAAACTCCCCGTGCATAAGTATTAATGTATTGTGCTTATACTATGATACACAGCATAGCACAGTTATGTACCAGAAATATTACACAGTATAATTGTAATACGCTTCCTATTAATACTTAATAAAACAACGGCTTAGTGACGACAAAACAGGTCGCCCAAACTCTCAGTCAGACTCACAACAATGAAGGAAATACTGACTGTAAATGTGCAGGTGCAGACGACTGAACCTACAACATGCTTACCATTAGGTCTGTGGATTTCTGTCTTATCGTCATAGGCTCAAACCTGAAACTGAGAAGTGGGATACGGACCTCCAAATTCTGACGACAATTTTTGAAGTACTTGACAAGGATGGAACGTATCTGGCCTTCCTAAATGGCTGCTTACTGGATTTTGAAGTATGGGATGCAGGCTGACTAAGTGTAATGACCACAAACGTTCCATAGATGACCATCAAATCTTAGGGTTCTGCAATCCACTTTGCAATTTGAGGATTAAACACATGAGATTTGTATACAATTTCAGGACATGAACACAGCGTGTCAGAAACACAACTTTGTATGGAGGTGCTCATTCATAATTAGTGGCGACAAGTACCATTTATCTAATAGTGGGAGTGCGGTAGATTCTGCAGTCTGCATCTGTACTTAACCAGCATGAAGGCTAGGATGACACCACAGCTGACTGAATGATGCATCCCACTGACCTAGTGTGCCTTTGACTTGTGTGGAGATGCCAGTTTGACCATAGTGGCATACAGCTTGGGGAAGTACTGTGGGAAAAAAACGAAGAGAGAGTTAAACTTAAGATTTTTAGTATAAGGACATCATCATTATCCATAACTCTTTTCTAACCAGTGGATAGGGTAAGGTACTGTCCAGAGAGCTACAAAATTTAAATAAATAATAGAAGGAGACTCTATTACACCATAAGAAAATAATCATAAATTAAAATATACAGTACATAACAAAATTCTTCACATATAATGCATGCATTGTTACCATCATAAAATTAAGTACTGTATGTATGTTAACACTTCTCATGCCATAAGTAATGCTAAAGACCACTGCAATAAATATTTTCATGATGATAATGTCATAAAAAGAAACATACAGTACTAATATACTATACCTGTAGGAAAGCATAGATGAGTGAGAGATAAGCAATGATGGCAAGAGTGAGTAGGAAGTCAAAGGCTGCTGGTTTGACAGCGTAGGCAGCCATGGTAGTGTGTGTGACATCATAAAACGCCCATTCAGGGTCACGCTTGTCTGCACGGAAGTAGGTTACACGTGCCTCACTTGAGTACCTGACAAAAAACATAGGTTGCTGGGTTAGGCTATGCTTGGTTAAGTTAGGATAGGTTAGGCAAATGTAAAACACAAATCACCAAGTTACTGCAAGCATTCAAGTGCCCATTCCGGGTCCAGTTTATCCACACAAAAGTATGTCACGCATGCCTCACTTGAATACTTGATGAAAAACACTCATCACTGGGTTACTGCAAACACTCATACCACCAAATCTGATCTGCAGTTCTGACTGGATGCACAGTGTATTTAATGGTATCAAGATGGTTAACCTTTTTAATCCAATTGTGGAATTCTATTTCCTCCCTCCAAACTCTAGACAATTTTTTATTCAATTCAGGAGAGACTTTTCAAACTATGGGGTGAAACAAAATGACTCCCATAAGTTGAACAAAATCATCTGATAGCAGGAACAATTACCCATGAGAATGCATCAACTTGTACTAAGGGTCACCTGACTGAAGTCTTGCAATTTGGACTATATCTTGAGTACTGATTAAGTCTGTAATATGTCACCAAATAACACTGTTAATAGTGTACCGTACTGGGTTTGTAATGGTATGTTGTAGTGATGCACATACCTTGAAATAATTTGGTGTAGGGTGGCTACAAAGGGATTGCTCTTTCCAGCCAAGAGCTGGGGTGAGCGGGGTTGTGACGTCACCAACTCCATCCATGACCCAACACTCTTCTCTGTGACAGCCTGGGACAGGAACAAGTAATCAGTACTGTTTTATACACACTTACACAACACATCATCATCATTATCCATACCTCCTTTCTTATCCCAGGGTTAGGTGAGGTAGGGTTTAAAAAACAAGAAAAAACTGACAGAGATACTAACCAAAGTCTGCCAAAGTGAATGAGCCACACTCCTATTCACTCACCAACACAATCACATTATCAAACTAGTGACAGAGGGGCGGTCCTCACTAACCAAGCCATCTTGAAGAATGTCATGGACAGAGGTATTGTAGATGTGTGTAAGTAGCGCTGCTGCAATGACAGCTGTGTTGCGAGTTAGTGCTGCAACATCAACACTCTCAGGGGTGTCCAGTACACTGCCTCGTTCACCCGTTCTTGGGCCCTGAAAACCATACATCATTATCATCCTAGCCCAATATTCAAGCTATCTAGGTCAGTACTTCATCATCATCATCATCATCATCTGTGTAGTGAGTTATACTCTTTATTCTAACTTGGCCTAAAACCAATATCCCTCCATCTTGAAAATTGAGCTATAACAAGATATTGCCACTAAAAGAACACCACATATGACAAATTGCTGTGGAAAGATTGTATACCAGTAGTATTGTCTTACGCTGTCACTGAACTACAGGATTTAACATGAAAAAGGACAAAATCTCTGTCATGTTTAGGTAACAGAACTAGACTGCTGCAGCATCCACACTCTAAGGGATGCCCAGTTCACCACCTTCACCACGTGTCCATGGGTGAATGCTGGAAAAATTACCCTAAATAACAATTATTTTCACCACATACAAAAATAATGGATGTCTACTAACCTGAAGTCTAGACAGTGTGAAGGCAGGAAGGCGCCTCATGCTATACTTTTCATGCTCCCAGGCCTGAGTATCTTCTTGCAGGTTAATCTTACGATGTACCATCTCCACATTGACACCCGCTGCTGCACCAGCCTCTTCTAGTGCCTGTCACATAAATCATCATCATCATCATCATCATCCTGACCTCTTTTTCTACCAAAGGATAGGATGAAGTACAGGTCAGAGAGCAATAAAAAACCTGACAGAAGAAGTAGCTAAAGTCTGTCCAATTAAATGTCCTATGGTACGGATATAAAACAAGTCTATTAACCTGGTAGAATCGGTGCCCAGGTGAGTTCTCCCGTGGTCGCTTTGACACGTGGAGTCTGAGGGAGTCACCAGAGCCGAGGGTGTCCAAACACAAGGTGAAGTGGGTCTCAGACAGCAGTGGGGAGTCAGACGCATCAAGGTGGTCCTCAAGGAACCTTTTGGAGCCCTGGGGGAATGGTAGCACAATGTTACAATTGATATTCTCTACAGCATAAACACATCCACTAACAGTTGGTCAATTTATAATTAGTGTGCAGTATACAGCTGCACACCCATTTTTATATGCAACGGCACATTTCCATCCCGATACAGCTGGTCACTTTACAGCTACTTAATACAGATGATGTTGCTGTTGTGGCCCCAGACTCATCTGTGCATGAACCCAATGAGACGCAGGATAAACCTGTCCTCCAATAGTCCACACCCTCTTCTGCAAGGGCAAGGAGGAAGATGTGAGATATTTGTATAACCTGGCAGCAGAGGTGCTGGTTATATCAGTGTCACCACATGAAAGCACTTCTCTTCAGCACCATTTTACACAGTACTAATCGTATCCAAAATTGATGAACCCTAAATAAATTAGTTTTTGAAGGAATTAAAAAAAAAAAAAAAAAAAAGTGCAGTCAATAGCTGCACTGCACCTAAATGTAAGCAAACTTGCCTACAGTGCAATACTGTTTAAGCATCCTCTATTATTAATCAGTAAATAAGCAACACAAAATGACAAAAATAAAATCTATTCAGCATAGCATCACACCTGATAGTTGATGTATCCACCAGCTGAGAGGAGGAAGGCCAGGTTGAGTCTGGGGTGAGTGCGAGGAGATGTATAGAGGCGAGACAACAGCCGTGCCAACTCCAGCAGCACCACCACACCAGAACCATTGCTGTCACCACCCCATGCCAGCTCCTGTCATACATCATCATTATCATTCCAACCATTTTTTTTCATCTAAGGATGGGGTAAGGCCAAGTTCTGAGAGAAAGATAATACTTCATAGGAGGATGACCAAACACAGCATATGCCTATTGCTGGACAGAACACACACTAACTTTTAAAACAAGGTAGACACAAGACTGGTGTATATTTTATTCATGTGACATGCTGATCAAAAACCCTATCACCTTATGACCAGTTAACACACAATCTGGGGTTCTCAAGCTTATCCTGGCATAAAACTGTTGTATCTCCATCTTAAATATTGAATTGTAGTAATAGATCAACATTAGAATATGATGCTGGTCACAAAGATGTGCTATGGACAAGAAGTAAAGGCAAAGCATTGACTTATTTTGCCACTGAGGTAAATGAAAAAAGCCACAATATGACAAAATTCTGGGCCAAGTTAAGGTGAGAGAACTCTAGCTTTTAGGAACAAGGGATCTCACTCACCGGAGAGGAGGCAAATGAGTCGTAGTGAGCAACAAGGGCAATGGTTGGCAACTGCTCCTCCACTCCATAGCCACTAAGCTTACCCTGCAAACAATAAGTCATGGTGGTATTCTCCCCTGAAAAGGAAGGTCCCTATTCCTTTTCTTATCAACTTATTTCTCCATATGACACAATAATATCTTCTGTGTTATGCATGCCAACTATGTTGATGTTAAAATAGTACAAATAACAAAGAAGAGAACATGTCATACAAAAATAAATCTGAAGGAAAAAGTATCAGAAAACCTCATAACCTCTCCATAATACATTGCTTTGAGTTGTACATTCACCAATTTAACCTAACCTTATATCTACCAGCAAATCTGGGAGTTACATTTGCTCAAAAAAGTGTCTCAAACCAGGTGACTGACAGATTCACAGTAAGTGCTGACATAAGAATTAGTCTGCTTAACCCTTGCTGAGCTGCAGACCTCAAATGAGGCGCAATGAGGGTCTGCATGGGCCAAGATGCAAGCCTCATATGAGGTACAATTTACATTGCTTATAAAATAGTGATTCTGGGGAAGTAAACTGCCTCAGAAAAAATCAGCCCAACAGGAGATAAAATGACCATCCAATCTGACTACACTAGGTCATTAAATATGGCAAAAATGCATTACAGGTATTTGTTAGGTAAAAACAAATGAACTATACGTATGAACTTCCTTTCCAATGCACACATATCTCACCTGGATGTTCGCAATGGTCATATCTGGGATGAGTTTGGACTGGCTCCCACCCACCACTATCTGGTACCCATCCGTTGATAGTGAGCTCACCAGTGCTGTAAAACATATTAATAGGTACGCTCCTCATGGGGCAACGTAGGATTGGATGATGGATGGGTGGATGGATGGAATTAATACTTACTCTATCAGATACTGATACTGATATTAACTAATACTGACTCTATTGGATACATTTATGTGAAGCTTCAGAATGTGATGAAAGATTTTGGCATATAAGATAGAGCCAGGATTGTGAGGGGACTGAATGATGAGTGAATGGAAGCCTGGCCCATTGGACTAGGCAAAATTGCGCTGTCTGAACGTTGCTACTCCTCACCCTGCCCTAGGATGGGAAAGGAAATATGGACGATGATGATGATGATTAATATTTACTTACAGTGAACACCAATATACTTGTTCATGCAGTACAAAAAGATATCACAGGATTTACTTGTAGTGGACACTAATATACATCTTACGGTAACACCATTCAAAAAGTGTCATCATCCACACTTTATTTCCTACCCAAGGTTACAGACGTAGGTCCAGAAAGCAAGAAAAATTCCGGTTCTGACAGGAGAAACTATCCAGAAGTCTACCCAATGGACTGGGCCACATTCTCATTCAATCACCATTTATGTCCCTGGAATCTTGACTCCACACCACAAGCATAAAATTCACTTATGCAATTTCATAACACTTATTAGTTATAGTCAATCCAGCAAGTATCATTTCAAGTATATATCATCATTACCATAGCTATAACCCAGACCTTTTTTCCTACTTAAGGAATGGTTGTTAAGCAGGATCCAAATGGAAAGAAAAAAAAAAACTGACAGAAGGAGAAATTAACCAAAATTCTTCTCAGTTAAATGGACTACACATTCATTCATTCACCATTCATCCTGCTTCCATCTCACAGGCTTATACATATATACACACTTATGTTCTTCATACCACCTTTCAGCTAGTCAATCCACTTGATACCATTTTACATACTAACCAGCAGCCGCAGACGAAGCAGTGTGTGTGTTTGTGGCGGCACGTACTGACTGGTATATTTCCAGCAACTCTGGGGTCTCATATGCCAAGTACACTGCCATTTGAGTGTCTCCCTCCAACATGGCTGCCTCAACATCCTGCACCAGCTGTATGGGTCAAAGCCAGGTCAGCAGGTAATAAAATACAGCCTACATTATCATCATCATCATCATCATCATCTCTGACACCTTGCTCCCTCCTGGGAATCCCTAGTCAGTGGACTGCCATGGCTGAACTGCCTCCAGGCTACCTGATAGTGCAGCATGATACCAAGATGCAACATTTACAGAGTGAGGCAACAGTTAAGGATGGTGAAATATGGTACAGGGTAAAGCAACTACTGTACTGTACTGTACTATATAAGGGAGAGTGAAGCCTCCTATCTGGCAGTGATAAGGGATATTGTGCAGACAGCAAATCACTCTTAGGCGTAATAAAGCGTCATACCTGTTGATGATGCACAGCGAGTGCGGTGAGGTTGGCAGGGATGAGAACGAGTAGTGCGGCGGCACCCTGACTCACCAGGCGGTGGTAGTGTGTGGGGGTGAGGTCCGCCAACCTCGCCACCACACACCGCCGACCCACCGCACCACCCTCTAAACTCCGAGCCTCTACGTTTACTAAGCTGCTGCGGCTGCCTGTGGGGTCAAGCCAGGGGTCATACAGTACTCTACACAACATTTACGGTATTATACTCTTTTTACACTAACTTGGCTTAATACTGCCATCTCTCCTTCTTGAATGCTTAGTTTAACGACAGATTAACGCTAGAGCATGATGTTAGTCACAAAGAAGTGCTATGATAAAGATGCAAAGCCACAGTACTGTCTTTTTCTGCCATTAGACTACAAAAATAAGCTACAAAAGGATGAAAATTTGGGCCAAGTTAAGGTAAACGAGTATTAAAAAAAAAAAAATTACATTAACAGACCTATGCAATAAACACAATGGATCAAGAACTTTCTTTTGGAAAAACTCCACTGGGTTTCCATCAGAAATGAGGAATCAGACTGGCTCCCACTTGAGAGTGGAGTTCCCCAAGGATCTGTGCTCGGACCCATCCTCTTCATCATATATATCACTGACTTGGTCTCAAATTTGGAATCTACAGCCAGCTTGTCTGCAGACAATGCAAAAATATACAGAGTCATCCAGTCAGATGAAGACATCAACGCAATGCAGAGAGATGCTGAGAGACTGGACAGGTGGAATGGCAAGTAGTTGTTGAACTTTAACAAAGGCACATGTAAGACAGTGTACACAGGACAGAAAAACCCAGAGGCCAACTATGAACTGGGTTGTATAACACTTGAAAAATCCACCTTAGAAAAAGATCTAAGAATCCTGATGGCATCGGACATGAAACCTTCATCACATATCACACAGGTACCAGCGAAAGCCAACAGTAGACTTGGCATCATCATAAATCTCATCGCTTTGAATAAGGAAGTCTTTGTACGGTACCACTTTACCACTTGCTGGTGCATCCTATTCTTGAGAGTGGTGAGTAATGCTGGTCGCCATATTTTGTGAAAGATATCCAGACACTGAAGACAGTGCAGTGGAGAGTGACAAAGCTGGCTCCAGGACTGGAGGGACTACCATATGAGGAAAGATGCGGGCAACTCGGACCTCAGACGTCAAGTGAAAGATGGAAGAAAGGGGCTATGATCGAAACATTCAAGCTTATCCACGGATACAAAGACATTCCTTTCTCTAAATTCTTTAGACTTGACACAAACCAGATGTGAGGACACTTCTTAAAACTCTCAAAGCTCGACCATTGGAGAACGACCCTAAAAGGCAACTGGTTTGCAAGAAGAGTAATTGATGATTGGAACTCACTGCACCCACAATAGCCACACTCAAGTCCCGTTACGACAAATACACTGGGCAACACATGTCTTAGAGGTGGGACCATACAAGAAGCTCACCTCTATTTCCCACTAGTTATTCATAGGTAAGCACTCATAGGTAACACTGATATCCTATGCTGGTATACGCCACCCTCTAAATTCCGAGCCTCTATCTTTACCAAGCCGCAGCGGTCGCTCAAGGAGTCAAGCTTGGGTCAAACAATACTCTACACACCACTTCTTAAAAAGCCTTACATTAACAACTATGTGATACTCATACTTTTATCCTTTGCATTTACTGTATCTAAAGACTTAAATTAATATCTATGGTATGTATTAATCCTACTTTTTGGGGATGTTGTACATTAATATCTATACAATAACCATGTCTGGTACTCTTCTGGAAGGCTTTACATTAATATCTATGCAATAATCATGCTTCTTTCTTTCTTTCTTTTTTTGACAAACTCAGGGAGAGCTCCAATTAACAAATGATAAATATTTTGACAGGGATTAAGTTTCAAAATTGAATAATTCACTTTACACCCAAAATTCATACATGAGATTCATGTTTTGTGACTAATTATTGAGCTTCTGTAGGCTAAGGTTATTTGATGGCTTCTATGTCATTTATGGGGGTCTGGCTGTTAGTACTGCATTATTCACGAATTCCACTTATTCCTACTGGCTTTTAATGAGAATATTAGAAGTTCACAGCATTTACCAAAACATCTATACAAACACTGGCAACATACCCTGTACACACAGCATGATAAAGGAAATAATTTGCTTTCTCAACCAAAGTTCTTGATAATCTGGGAATTTTTCCCCTGTATATAACCTACTAAAACAAAAACATAAGTATATTTCAATGTTTCATAACCCACAGGTCAAAATTTGATGTCACAAAGCATTAATAATAAATATAAACATGATAACTGTCTAACTCTATCATAACCCTCAGTGTTTATCTGTCTATAGGGTACACTGACAGATGCCTTATACCACAAGGGGTGGCCACAAACACATAAGCCTCACCGTCGCTCTATCAGCTGCCCTACCTCTAACTCACACGTCAAAATTCAAAATGAAGTCACAAGTCATTGACATAAAAACATTAAAACGATCTCACCGTACCGAAAGTCTCACTAAAAGTCAAATTTTAAAATGAGGTCACGAGGCACTGACAAGCACACTTTCCAACTTAGCTCTTCCAGCCTGAACGACTGAAGGTTCTTTAGACTGATACATTGGTAATTTTCACAGGGTTGAAGGCAGACATTTACCGTGAGCCACGCCATGGAGATCATATTGCTGTAGACGATATACGGTGAACTCTGCCGCAGCGTCCACCGGCACTGGTGACAGCATGATCAGCAAGGGCAGTGCCACCACCAAGTAATAGGGTACACTGCTCCTCAACACCTCCACCAGCTCCTGATCTGACCACATCTTGCTTATTTACTCGTGAATTATCCCAGAAATTTACACTCAGGCCAAATTCCAAACGATAATAAGGGAGATATAAACGTCCGGCTCCTGGCACTGACGCTCCAGTCACAGAGCAGACGAAACTATAGACGACTTGAATGTTATGAGTTAACAAAAACAAATGAGCATCGTAAACTATACACAGTTTAGTTTACGATAATATCAATACTACTGATACCTTTTGAAAACTACTGAATCTTATGTTATTTATACAGAGGAATGAAAGCTTACTTTCTTATCAGCTGTATAACACCGGATGGACTAATTCCTGTGGTTCACCAAAGTACAAGAGAATATTAATCTTTAGCAGCAGGCTGATACTATTATGAGAGCTATCAAAAGAAATATGAGTGAAAGGATATGAGATGGAGTAAGGGCAGCCTGATGGTGGTGGATACTATATCGAGGCTACCCCTTCCGCGATTAGATAGATAAAACTAACTTCACTGTGCATGCTGTAAAGATTTATTTTTTTTAAAGAATCTCCCAATTTAGCTGTGCTGTAACCTACAGTCCTAGAGCTTTCAGTCCAAGAGTAAGACAGATATCATTCTATAACTCGAGAGAGAGAGAGAGAGAGAGAGAGAGAGAGATGTCTTCTTTTCTATGAGCTAACAACCATGAAAAGAAAAATCGTGAAGCAAGTATTAGTGGAAGGTGAGGGAAGGAGGAGGAGGTTAGTGGTAGGGCAGGGGAGGAAGGGGAAGAGGAGTGAAGGGAAGGATAAGGGAAAGAGAATAAAAAAAGGAAGAAAGGATGAAGAGGGCAAGATGAGAGGAGGAAAGAAGAGAGGAGAAGGGACGAGGGAGGGGAAACTAGGAGAAAAGGAGGGGATGAGAGGAAACGAAGGGAGAAGAAAGGGATGGAAGGATACCAAGGGAGAAGGAGGGAGTGAGAAGGAACAAAGGGGAAAGAAGGAGGGAGTGAGAGGAAAGAATGATGGGTGATATTGTCAGCTGTTTGTACATCATTTTTGTCCCGTGCATACACGTGACCCTCCGCACACACACACACACACACACACACACACACCTATTATTTTGGGTATCTATCTATCTATCTATCTATCTATCTGCCTATTTAATATTCATAGCTAGTCTCCCTAATCCTGGAAGTCTTACGCCATTAAGCTGCCCCGTCTCCAGTTCACCTCCCCATAACTCGTATACCTCTCCACCCCATCCCTACATCTCATCCTTGGTCTCCCACTTCCCCTTCTCCTATCCATGTCACTCACACTCTCCTAGTCAGTCTCTCATTCTCCATTTCACGTGGGTAGCCATTTAAAACCACCGACTCATGGATACTTATACAAGGTTAATTCATATTGTCACATTTTTGGGGTGCGATATTAACCAGCTTGTTTATTACTAGTTACAGGAACAAAATAGCTGTGTGTGTGTGTGTGTGTGTGTGTGTGTGTGTACTCGTGCTTGTGTGTGTGTGTGTGTGTGTGTGTGTGTGTGTGTGTGTGCGTGCTTGTGCTTGTGTGTGTGTGTGTGTGTGTGTGTGTGTGTGTGTGTGGAGAGATCAGTATTTGTTTACCTGTGAGAGAAAAGAGTTGAGGAACTGCGCGTTAGGTAGGTAGGTAGGTAGAGAGAGAGAGAGAGAGATTGTAACGTAAATACGATTATATAAGGTTTAATTTCTTTATTCTTCCTCTCTCTTGCCTATATTTTTCGATACAAGGTTTCTCTTGACCCGGCCCACTTAGTCAGTCACGCACTAAGGATTTTCGGACTCCCATACACTTCATCGATTTCCTTCTCTCTTTTCTACCTCTATGCTTGTCTTACCATATATCTCTTTAGGAGTCTCTCTCTCTCTCTCTCTCTCTCTCTCTCTCTCTCTCTCTCTCTCTCTCTCTCTCTCTCTCTCTCTCTCTCTCTCTCTCTCTCTCTCTCTCTCAAAAGGTGTGGGTAGTCACAGCATGAATCTCATTAGCCCCGTTCATGCACACTCACACACCCACGTACAGACACACGTAAAGTATGCTGTACATACATACATACATACATACATACATGTGTAAATGCACATACACACGCACAAGTACATGCTCGTACGTACATGCATACATACCTACCAACATACATACATACATACATACATATATGCATGCACACACATACATAAATACGGACATACAGACAGACTCTCTCTCTCTCTCTCTCTCTCTCTCTCTCTCTCTCTCTTGACCACTAGAATATAATGCTATGCTCTTTTCACCTTAACTTGGCCCTGGGTTTCGTCCTTTTGCAGCTTACTTCACGTAGCTCAGTTGCAGAAAGACAATACTACGGCTCTACATCCCTCTCATTGCACTTCTTCGTGACCAGCATCATATTCTAATGATGATTTCTTGTTCCAGCTCAGCATTCAAGATGGAGAGATGATAATTTTAGGCCAGTTTAAAGTGAAAAGAGTATGGTTACTGTGTTAGTGGGAACTGATTCTGTGATGTAGCTAACACTGTGTGTGTGTGTGTGTGTGTGTGTGTGTGTGTGTGTGTGTGTGTGTGTGTGTGTGTGTGTGCGTGTGTGTGTGTGTGTCTGCCTGTCTCTCTGTCTGTGTGTCTGTCTGTGTCTGTGTGAGTATGGGTATGTGTATATATGTATATGTGTGTATGTGTGTATATGTAAATGTGTGTATGTGTGTGGGGGCTGTATGTGTGTGTGTGTGTGTGTGTGTGTGTGTGTGTGTACGTATGTGTGTGTGTGTGTGTGTGTGTGTGTGTGTGTGTGTGTGTGTGTGTGTGTGTGTGTGTGTGTGTACGCCCTTAATAGATGTAGCCAAACCGTAGCATTTGGGAAGGTGGTCACTTGGCCTTCAGTAACATCCAACACTTGTTTTGTGTGTGCTATCCTCACACAGCAAACACAGGCCGGCACGTGAGGTAGTCAAAAGTTCGCTTCCACTTCCACTGCGTCTGTTTAATCTATCTATCTATCTATTTATTGCCAGACGCCTTAATCCCATAAAGGGTGGCCACAAACAAATCGCCTCCATGTCACCCTGTCCCCCGCCATTTCACTGCCCTGCTCCCAGCTCACACTCCCCTCTCTCACTTACCTCTCCACTCCATCCCTCCATCTGCTTAACACTTGGGTAATTGACTTCATATATCCTGCAGTTGCTGTCAGCAATACGTGATACGGTAATGTGTGCTGGATAATACTAAATATTCATCTAACCTCACCAGGGTCGCCTTCCATACCCCTCAACCCCCCTCCTGGCTAACCCCCTCACCTTGTTACCCTTCCACTTGTGTAGCCCCACCTGTGGCGAGGGTAGAGACACGCACTAGAGCCAGGGATGACAAAATAGTCATAGAAACGTGACTTTTAAAGACAGAGATAGTAGTGTGAGAAAATATCCGTCTGTTCGTGGGTGGCCAGGCGGGAAATACTGGGATAAAAGCCAGGGCGATGCATATAAAACCCACGAACAGAAAGTGTTGTGGTGTGGGTACGGCCTGGAAGAGCGGGAAACGTAAGGATAGGGACGAGTGAGCAAGAGAGAGAGAGAGAGAGAAACACCGAACAGACAGAGAGAAGCATGGACTAACAACGGACGCAATATTATTTTCAGGCCTTACTACGAAAATAAAGAAACCTGCTGGTGCTGTGGTAGGGCGCCGTCCAGTATAGCGTATACATTATACTACATCTACTATTCACTAAAGGGCGTGAGGCTACACCCACGAATTGATTACCAGTGACTGTATGTAACTGTATTTGCTGGAGAAGGTGTGTAGCAAGACCCACCACCTTCTTTTGTTGTATGTGCACTCTGCATACCTTAACAACAATAAATAGTTCTATCAATCAATCCAGTGGATCAAAAAATAGCCATGTTGGGCGGGAAAATCAAGCAAGTAAGTCAAGCGATGCGCGCACAGAATTTCGTCCGTCCTTTGTGTTCGTTATCTTCTTCTGTTCTGAATTCCACCCACCACGCCCGTGCCCAGAACACGCCCTTGCTTCTCTGTGTTCCCGCCCACACGACCACAGCATCACCCCTCCCCCGCCCAGCGTTCGCCCATATTAGTGCCACTGCGGAGGATGCTGCAACTAAGAATCGGGCTGAAGGTGAGTTTCAGGGAATGAACTGCATACTCTGTTCATTAGGTCTGATGCTTAACGTCACATTCAGTAATTTTGTTTCTATATCCCAAGTATTGTAGATGAGGTCTTTACTTGGCTTCACTCACAACAGGAGGGTTGGAAATGCTGTGTCCCTGTGTAGAAAAGCATAAACGAAAATCAGATCAAATATGGCACTTTTTCATTGTATCATTGAAACTAATTAATTTTTTAACCATACGTGTGGTTAGTATTTTACCAGCAATTGAGAGTAGAAGTGTAATTTGAGAATATGGCTGGTAATTTGTCCTGAAGCATAAGACTCATGTTCTTGTGCAGAAGTGAACGTCGCCAGTCGTAATCTGGACTTTGAAGATGCCACCTGGGTATTTCGGCACAAGAGTACACGGGAGCTGTTGAGAGGCCTCCTGGTACTGAATGCCTGTGCCATTGATCCCCTAGTCAACCACAGCTATACGGTAAGTAGATGATTTAGCACGATGAATGAAAATGTAGGGTAGGAGAGGGACACTGGTTAGAAATGAATTCTTTATTACCTGCGGCGATAGCCAGCAGGTCAGTGAGTGGCCAGCGTTCTTCTTCTTCTTCTTCTCTTCTTCTTCTTTTGCTTCTGCTTCTAGCGAATTTGTTAAAAGGAGGCCTTTGGAAACATAAAAGTGGTATCATGTATTGTAATTTGACATGGAGAATCCAAATCTGCCCTCAACTGACACCTGTGGTGGCGCCATGTAGCAGCAACGGCATTCTGTTAAGGCACCGCCAGAATCTGGGTTGTGGATCTCACTGTTACGGCTGATTACTTTATACAGCAAACTGTTTGAAACAAGAGCCTCGCCGCAGGTCTCAGAGCATTTCTACTCTTGTTTTCTCTAACGTTTCGGGCTACACAGAACCCATATCCAGAGAATATGAACAAGAATTGATACATCGGAGACATTTATACCCATGGAAGGAAAGTTTATATTGTCTCTTTACATACCTCCACCACATGCTCTTATCAGTTCATCTCCATTGCCCTTACTCTTGACTTGTGTCCTTCCAACGAAGTCCAGGCTTCGATTCCATACGTTAGAGTCGTGCAGTAATTTCTTCACTTCCATGTTCATTTCACTGAGTCTCTACACTGCCCTCAAAGTGAAAGGATAAAATTCGTATAAAAGCCGTTTGTCGATCTATAGTCAGACGCCTCAGTCCCGTAAGAAATTATCACAGACGAATCGCATCCATATCACCCTGCTCTCCTCCATCAGATTTCCTCCTCTCCAGCCCACTCACCCTTTCCCAACCCATTCCTCCATCTTCATTCTCGGTTCCCCCCCTCCCCCTATTCCATCTACCCCACTCACTCTCCTAGTCAGTCTCTCATTCTCCTTCCATGCTATCTACGAACGATTTTATTCAACTTAGCAAGGATTTATGTAAATACTTATGCTATTGGGCCATTATATATCTATCTACGTCTCTCTCTCTCTCTCTCTCTCTATATATATATATATATATATATATATATATATATATATATATATATATATATATATATATTCGTGGTGTTTGACGCCAGTGATTTGCTTGAACTCAGGAGAAACTGGAATAGGGCTGGTTAGATACAGTCTACATCAAGTTTTTCACTACGAGAGGTTGGCCTTTAACACACACACACACACACACACACACACACACACACACACACACACACGCACAGAGAGAGAGAGAGAGAGAGAGAGAGAGAGAGAGAGAGAGAGAGAGAGAGTGGCTGCATAATATCGTCTCGTGGTAACAGGGGAGAATCAAAGGACTGTCATCGTGGTGAAAGAGTTACAGATAAGACGGGAAGCAGTCAGCTGTTGGGTGTTAGCGAGCTGTGTGTCTGTCTGTCTGTATGTTTATCTCCCCCCTGATTTTGTTGTCTGGGTAATACCGGTTTATACTCTCTCTCTCTCTCTCTCTCTCTCTCTCTCTCTCTCTCTCTCTCTCTCTCTAAACACACACATAGATAGATAGACAGATAAGATAGAATGTCACCTCATTTCTTTTTCTATGTGTACTCTTATCTGTTCATTCATCTGTCTATCGCTCAGTCTATTTATATATCAGTTTATCTATCTGTCTCCAGTTACTAAGGCTCGGGCAACGCATTTTGGGCACCCGTCTCCTGGGGTATGCCGTAGCACCGTTCTATAACCAATTTGTGGCAGGGGACAGCGAGGAGGAGCTGGGCAGGGTGAGCAGGGGCCTGGCAGAGCTGGGGGTCAGGCTGATGGTGGCCCCTATGTTGGAGACTGACGTGGGAGAGGGACATGACCTGTGAGTATTGGTTTGTTTTGTTTTCTCCTTGTTGATGGCCCTATGTGAATGAGGTTGGGTGGAGAGGGAGGGGGAGACCGAGGATGAGATGAAGGGATGGAGAGGAGAGGTATATGAGGGAGGGGGGTATGAGCTGGGAGCAAAGCAGTGAAGTGGCATTGGACAGGGCGACATGGAGGCGATCTGTCTGTGGCCACCCCTTACGGGATGAAGGTGTCTGACTATAGATAGACAGACAGATAGACAGATGGTGTCCGTGTGTTGGAGACGGACATGGCAGAGGGACGTGATGTGTGGGTACTCTTTATGGCAGAGGGACATGATGTGTGGGTACTCTTTATGGCAGAGGGACATGATGTGTGGGTACTCTTTATGGCAGAGGGACATGATGTGTGGGTACTCTTTATGGGATAAGGACGTGATGTGTGGGTACTCTTTATGGCAGAGGGACATGATGTGCGAGTATCGCTTTGTTTTATTGCCTTATCCCTTCTTGTTGACATTATAGCCATGAACCACAGTGTCGTTAAGCGTAAGGGCAGTGTGAGGAGATGCAACCCCTCGACAACCAGGGCACATTTTTAATTTTGTTCAGTCTGTCACCAATCGACCTTATTCAAGTCAGGAAGAGCCTTTGTTAGTTGTTGCTTAACCCCGATCTGTCTGGCCGAGCAGGTCCATCAACCACAGGTAACTGGTTCTGTGGGGCAGTCCTACAGGTACAATATAGTACATAAAACCATGTAGTGATCCGGTTCCCCGTTGCGGTGGACAGAGCCTCACCAGGGTGGGACCCGGGTCCTTCCCCACGGCTAGATAAAGGAAATTATGAGCAGGTTTGGCTCTCTGATAGACACGACAGCTGCATAGCTCCACCCAGGGTGCACAGTGTCACCACGTGTAGGCTCCATCCAGGGTGCACAGTGTCACCACGTGTAGGCTCCATCCAGGGTGCACAGTGTCACCACGTGTAGGCTCCACCCAGGGTGCACAGTGTCACCACGTGTAGGCTCCCAGTCAGTGCCAGCCTTTGTGAGTAGATGGGGTTAATGGCAGCTCTATCTAAACTCTTCAAATAAAAAAAATGGAAACTAAATTAAACCGTGTGGAGATTAGGAGAAGTAAATGAAAAGAATCCATGGCTGATTAGTTAATGTAAGAACAAAGTATGAACATTTAAGCGATGGTTATGATTATGGTGGTGATGATGCTGATGCTGATTATGATGATGTGTAAATCGGTCCTGCAGGGAGGAGCTTTACTCGTGGAACCTTCAGAAGACAGTGAACTTAGTGGAGCAGAGCAGACGACAGAGTGTGCTGGGGAGCGCCAGACCCATATGCCAGACCAAACTGACAGCACACCTCACCGCAGATATTCTGGTGAGAAAAAAAGATTGTGAGGGTGGGAGACTGCTTGTGAGGGTGGAAGACTGTAGGGATGAGAGACTATGTGGGTGGGAGACTGCTTGTGTGGGTAGAAGAGTGTTTGTGGGTGGGAGACTGTGGGGGTGAGAGACTATGTGGGTGGAAGACTGCTTGTGACGGTGGAAGACTGTAGGGGTGAGACTGTGCGTGTAGAAGAGTGCTTGTGTGGGTGGAAGACTGCTTGTGTGGGTGGGAGACTATGGGGATGAGAGACTGTAGAGGTGGGAGACAGCTTGTGTGAGTGGGAGACTGCCTGTAGGGGTGAGGGACTGTGTGTGGGTATTTGTGTTGGTGTGGGTGTGTGGAGGGGTGGGAGGATAAGGTTGCAGGGGTATCTGTGTGGTTCTGATAGTTGTTATTGGTGTGGGAGAGTTGGGGAGATGAGGAGGGCATGGCTGAGTGGGTAATGGTGGTTGTCTTAAAGGATGGGAAATGTGGGGGTTGAGGACTATTGCTGTCAGTACTATGTGTGTATTGATTGATATAAAAGAGGATCTTAGTGTGGGGGAAGTGTAGGGAAGGGTGTATGTGAGGGGGAGGGTGTGTGTGTTGTGTGGTGCAGCAGAGTGAACGGTAAAGCGTGTCGGTGCAGCTAGAGCAACAATTAAATCAGAGTAACTGCATGCCCACCTTGCAGCAAATGCACTGGTGAGAGAGAAAGAGAGAGAGAGAGAGAGAGAGAGAGAGAGAGAGAGAGAGAGGATCAACGCCATGTATTGCTATTCTACTATTGTGTATCCCTACCTCACGTCATCTTTGCCTAAAAAAAAGAAAAAAAGTCTGGATGATATTGATGATGGCAGTGGTGACGACGACGACGATGGTGACGATGATGACGACGATGATAATGATGATGATGATGATGATTTGCATTCCCCCCTCAGGCCAATATATCCGAAGCCTACCTGTCCCTGGATCGTGAAGGCCGCGTGGACGCCGTGAGGGCGGTGGCAGACCTCCTGGAGAAGGCCGGGAGGGAGGAGGGTCACTGGAAGACATCCTTTTCCCCTCTCCAGGCCCTCCACCCCCTCCCCCTCTCCCTCCAAGATGCTAAGGACCTTCTGGACTGTCTTCCTCGTCTCCATAAAATAGGTGAGATCAGTGGAACGTTTATTTATTCATTTATTTACTTATTTATTTATTCCTGCTTCCACCCCCACCCTCTTTCCCTCCTCGCCTAGAGATAAGTTCTATATTTTACTCCTGTTAATGCTGGATGATATTAATTAGTTCTATCTGTCTTATATATATGTATGTTTGTCTATCAGTTTATCTATCTGTAGCGTCCATTATCCCATCAAGAATATAAGGATCCGGAGTTATGCTATTTGGTCTTGACATTTAAAGCAAGAGTGACCAGTTAATCTACCTTGAGCAGTGTTATGGGAGCAGTAAACACCCGACTGGAGCACCTTAACCCACTAGACTACACGCATCGACCAAAGAACTGAACTCTGACTCTTCCAATGCCAGGCTCAAAGTGCAAACCAATGCATCACCAAGTCCCGCATGTGAACGATGCAGGAGTGGCATTCATTGCACTGTCCTTCGCCTATTAGCTTATAGTCGCAAGGCTTAAGGGCTCAAACACTCCCCTTCCCCCCCAAAAAAAAAATAATAATAATAATCCTGTTGGTAAATGAAAAAAGTTCTTAAAAAATGGGAATAATACTGAAAAAAAATGTTTGAGTGCAATATGAAAAATAAATCGATAAGAAAGGAGTACTACGAACACGTCTGTACCAGGAAGAGTAAGGCTGTGTGTGTGTTAAGTGTGTGCGTTTCTGTGTGCGTGCAGGTAGTGCGTGTGTGCGTGAGGATGTGGTGCTGGCGGTGGACGCAGAATACACGTACACCAACCCCGCCATCAACCTTCTTACCCTGGCCATGATGCGGGTGTTCAATAGGGCGCATACCCCGCCACTCATATGGAACACCTACCAGGGCTACCTCAAGGTGGGAGGGGGTCTGCCACTGTTGTAGTAGTAGCAGCAGCAGTAGTAGTAGTAGTAGCAGTAGTAGTAGTAGTAGCAGTAGTACAGTTGTAGTTGTAATAGTAGCAGTAGTAGTAGTAGCAGTAGTAATACGGTAGTAGTAGATAAAGAAATGAATCAAAGATATAGTAGCAGTAGTGATAGTAGTAGCAGTAGTAGCAGTAGTAGTAGCAGTAGCCCCTCCACTCCTTTCATCCATCATTTTCCTCATTCACCTTTCTCATCCAGGCTGGCGTTGAAAATCTACGTGGGGACATTGACATAGTGGCCAGGCTGGGAGCTGAGGTGGGTTTCGGTGCTAAGATAGTTCGTGGCGCCTACCTTGAGCGGGAAAGGGCTCGATCTACGGAACTACAATATCCAGACCCCGTTAATGACACCTACGAGGACACCTGTACCTCTTACAACAGGTGAGAAATGGAAAATTATTTAGGATATTTTTTCTCCCTTGCTTGTACGACAGTTAATTGGCTCAGGGAGGATCGCTCATAGTACGCTGTTCTGATGTCCTGATTGGCTTAGTTATTATTATTATTATTATTGTCACCGAGAATGAGATGGAGGGATGGAGCAGAGAGGTAGAAGAGAGAGGGGGGTGTTCAGTAAGTTGGCAGGAGGGCAGCGAAATGGCAGGAGACAGGGCGGTATGAAGACGATTTGTTTGTGGCCATCCCTTACGGAATTTGGGCGTCTCGGTATAAATAAACAGAAAGATTATTATTTGTAGAGGTAGTACTTTGAGATGAAGTAGTAGTAGTAGTAGTAGTACTGAGTTGCAATAATAGTAGTAGTAGCAGTTATCATTCTTCTGTCACAGGATGGTAGACGAAATGATGGGCGAGATTGCAAAGGCGAAGAGGAGTCGACGTCAGATGATCGTAGCCACCCACAACGAAGCCTCCATGTTGCATGCAGTGGCAACTCTCAACAGGCTTGGTATTGACCCTACCGGAGGCGATGTGGTGTTTGGCAATGTGTACGGCATGGCGGATAACATTACTATTCCTCTAGGTTAGTGTAGAGCTATTATTATTATTATTATTATTGTTATTATCATCATCATCATCATTATCACCATCTAAACCATCATCATTTTATCCTTCCATTGTGACATCATCATCATCATCATCATCATCATCATCATCTTTACAAATTTCTTTAAGACATTTAGTTATCCCTTAGCTAAAATATATATATATATATATATATATATATATATATATATATATATATATATATATATATATATATATATATATATATATTCTTTTTGAGACAGTTTCTTGAGTTGAAGAATCCCTCCACAATATATAATCCTTGAGTCTTCTTTTGCATGGTTGAAATTACAATCCCGACCACATACCTTCCATCGTACCTACTTGTCTGTCTACCTACCTGCTTGTCTGCCTACCTACCTGCCTACCTGCCTTCTTACCTACCTACCTACCAGCCTGCCTGCGTACGTACCTGCCTGCCTGCCTTCATACCTACCTACCTGCCTGCCTACTTACTCATTTACTTACCTGCCCACGACTGCCGCGGGCTTGTTGGTATATACAAGTCAGTGGTAGTGTTGGTGAGGCTCTCCCCTATCCACTTGTTTACGTACCCACCTATCTCTCTGCCTACTTACTCACCTACTTACGTCCCCACAGCTGCTGCGGGGCTGTTAGTATACAAGTCAGTGCCGTGTGGTAGTGTGGGTGAGGTGCTGCCCTACTTGAGCCGGCGTGCAGCTGAGAACAGGGCTGTGTTGAGGAGCACCAGAAGGGAGAGGCACCTGCTGAAGAGGGAGCTGAAGGCACGATTCTCCCTATTCACACCACGCTGACAACACTGCCAACATTACCAACACTAGCTTTATTTCCAGTGACAACATTACCAACACCATTTTTTTTAACACTGGAATTATATATTGTTAGGGAGAGCAAGAGGGAGAGGCATTTGCTGGAAAGGGGGGGAAGGGCACATATATCACTATTTACATCGCGCTGACAACATTACCATCATTACCAACACTTGTTTTATTACCAGTGACAACATTACCAGCGCTATATTGTTTTTACTCTCACTTGGTTAGATTCTCGTCATTTTGCAGCTTATTTCACGTAGCTCAGTGGCAGAATAAGAAAATACTGCAACCCAACCTCGTTCCATAGCACCTCTTCGTGACTAGCACCATATTCTTGTGTTAACCTCTTACAGTGAACAGGGTGAAATGTAAAGGGAGTTGTCAACACGACTCCATCCGTTCAAATCTCACTGCCAACACTGTGACACCACTTTCATATCAGTTTGGTGGAAGTTATCACCGTCTGCAGCTTAGCGTGTAGGACATTGCCGTTGTATTGAAGGGATTACTGCAGACTTTGTTTCCCATTCTCGTCGGCTATGGAAGCTCCCTAACACTTCTTAGTTGATTTATTTTTGGATATGGGTAGCTAATGTCCTTTTGTACGTTATTCATGCAGAATATGTCGATACTGGAAGAATTTATATTGAGGACAGTAAAGTGTAATAAGCAAAATACATTAGTTAGGAACAGGGGAGCACCCGGTGTCAGGAACTTCCTCAGCTGACAAGAATACCGGCCTTATCTCACCCTTCCAGTGCAAAACCTGTCTCCTAAACCGAATATAATATTTAAAATAGATTGACAAAAACAAAGAAAGAAAAGAAAAATAAATCATTGTTGTGAAGGGGTTATTCGTGACTGTGATTGTGCAGCGCCTAAGTTTTGTAGTGGTGATTGTTGATATTGTTTTTGGATTATCAATAAAAGAGATATATCCTTTTTATAATCAATTTACCTGTTTATCTATTGTCAGACGCCTTTGGCCAAAAACGAACCCCCTCCATGTCGCCCTGTCCCCTGCCATTTCACTGCCCTCCCCCCAGCTTACAATCCCCCTCTGTCATATGTATCTCTCTTGAACAATACAGTACAATGGGAAATCAAATTCCAATCATCATAAAGTATCCGTAGTTACCTTTATATAGGGTACTAATTTTGTCATATATATATATTCTCCTCGGTATTAATTGCCTTACCCATATTAATTTCGTTCTGTCTATATTGTTTTGTATGTGTATATTTTATGTTCATTTACTTTTTGCATCACCCACATTTACATTGTCCTACCCTTGTATGACCTCTCTGTGTATCGAATTACCTTGCATGACCTTCCCTTGTAAAGTACAAGTTGGGGCAGATGCCATAAGACGCTTAACATTGGTGCTCAGCTACAAGACTTAGGCCTTTGAGTCTGTGGCGGGTTATTAACTCAGTATTCTAGGGAGGGATTCTCAGACATATTCAAGATTGATTTGCTGCTGTAACTTGGATTTCTTCAAGCAGGAAGAGCTAGAGACGTGGAAGATTCTGAATGTTCCTTCCCGTCTCCTCTCATCAGAAAATAGTCATAGCCTATGATCCTTTTTCCTTCCGTTCCTAAGATTTGCTTTTTTTTTTTTTTTTTAAGGATTAATGATCACACTTCTTTCCTTGTTCTTCCTGCGAAATCAAGTAGTTAATGTGACGGGAAATCGATCGTAGCCTACTGTACATTTCTTTGAGTCCCCCCCTCCCTAGTGCAAGGACATCGGATCATCCGGGTTACCGTTAGCTACCATATTTGTCTTCCAGCCCACAAAGGGTAGTAAAACACCTAAGGCTCTGCTGTCCGCACCTACTGTAGATTCGAATGTGCAAACGGGCTATCAGCTCCGTATCTACGCTTCGAGTATGCAACCAATTTTCATATTTGGTACCTTTATAAATGCACCCTCACAAATATAGTAAATTTGGCAATGATTATTTACTTGGAACAAATAATTTTAATATGTGAAATTTTGTTTTGAAATAATATATCATTCTTGAATTTATTTTATATGTAAACACATACTCCTAACACTTCTTTTTTCAGGCTTTATAACAACACTAACACTGATGGCAAATACTAGATTATAGTGGTAAATTATTAATCAGCCAGCCAAAATTACTCATCCACAATATATATATCTTTCGGCACAATTGGATAAATCATGGACTTAATAACGATGCCAAGAGGAAGCCAAAGCCATTCAGCCGAACGAGGCTAACGTCAACATTGGTCTGCAAGGTATGGAGTTCTTATCGTTTTGTCTATTCTTATGTTACCTCAGAGAGTGTCCGTGAACGACACGTTAAAGTAGTAGTAATTTTGTATCTTTGCGTGTCTTAGTTTACACTGATAACCTCATATTTAATGGATAACGCAAAAGATCTTTCCGGGTACCCTATGTGCATGCTTGCAAAATGGGGCCTGCATTTGTTTTGGTGTTAGTAGATGGTAAAGTCAGTATATTCTACGTCAGTGTTTTGCAGAGTTTGGTATTTTTACAGTTTCAGACAGTCACAGTCCTCACTTAAGCTAGGGTCATTAACAGGTTAGAAAGTTACAGTATGTTGGATTAGGCTAAATTAGTGTGGAAAGATTAGAAAAAATCAGATTACCCACTTTTTCAAACAAAAAATTTACAGAAAATTTGTATTCTTCTTCAACCATAGGATATATATATTATAGCTTTGTTTTCATAAATCCATGGGATCTTAGGATTTTAGAAAATAGTTGAGTGGATTATTCAGGAAAACTTTTCTGTCAACTTCCCTTTTTAAGCAACAGTTTCCTTTTAACAGTTCTTATATCTCTTTTTCTACCACCATTTCTGCTATATAAATAGTTGTTGTAAATCTTTGTCAGTCAGAGAATGTCTGTATATGCCACCATGTTGGTTTGCTTATGTCTGTGTATGCAGCCTTATTGGTACACACAGTGGCAGGTGATCATAAAGGTCAGATGGGTCTGGAGGGAGTAGGGCATTCCCGTCCCCAGTTAGGTACCTAACTGAGGAACTTTGCCTCCAAGCACTTTAACCACCTCATTGTGTGTATACCTAATATAAGATCAAATTATTCTGCAAGACACCCACTAAATAGTGAGTGCTATTATTTTCAGATTGTTGCATAATCCACAGACCTCACTGAATCAGTTCACACACAATGGCCAGTGACAGTGAGAGCTCAGATGAAAATCTGCGTCCGCTGGCCCTGCCCATTGGCCCCATGCCAGACAACTTTGACCCCAGACGACCACCAGCGTCCGCTGAGGAGTACCTGCACCAAGTTGTGTAAGTTGACCCACTGGATGTCTCTGTGTCTGTCTTTGTGTGTGTGTGTCTGTTTATATTTGTGTACCTGTCTGTGTTTATCTGTTGTTCAGTGCCTTAATCCCCATAGTGGGTGGCCACATATAAATCACCAGCTTGTTGCCTTCTCCACCACTGTCAGGCCCTCTCTCCAGCTCACTCACCACTCATTTTCCCTTTCACACAGTTTTATACATAATTGGAAGCAGAGTGGAGCCTTCATCAACTCCTTTAGTACCGGTATCTGTCTCACCCCTCACTTAACTCATTTGCTGCTGTTGGTACACATGGTTATTTATTCAGGTTAATGCCAGAGGTCTTCATTAGCATTTGCTAAACCTCGTTCTGTTGGTAGTACACTCAGGATTTTTTTTTTTTTTTCTTATGTTACAATTTAGTTTAGTCAAATTAAATGTTAGTAGTTGAAGGATATATAATTATCATCATAAAATTTGGTTTAGTACTGTTTACTGTATGTACAGTAATTATGTTCTGCTGTAGGAAGTTAAGTGTTTTGTCTGTCTATCAGTCTATCTATTCATCTGTTGCCAGATGTCATAATCATGTAAGGGGTCGCCACAAGTAAATCGTTTCCATGACACACAGTCCTCTGTTATCTGGCTGTCCTCTCCAATTCACACACCCCTCTCTTATATACTTCTCCACCCCATTCCTCCATCTCATCCTCAGTCTTCCCCTCCCCTTCCCCCCAGAGCCTCACTCTCATGCTCAGCTTGTCAGTCTGTTATTCTCAGTCATCTACACATGGCCAAGCTATTTCGGAGCATTTCATTCATTCATTGCCAGACGCCATGTATCCCAAACAGGGTGGCCAAGGGCTTAGAGTTAATTGTTTTACAGGGAGGGGCACTAATCCTCCACCAACCCCACTTGACACGTAGGGAGATGGAGCATTTCTGATTGTATATATTTTTTTATATATCGGCAGGTGGGAAGCTCGTCAGTGCGATGAAGTGGTAACAGTAGATGTGGCACCACAGAAGCTAAGACGACACACCAATATTGTGCAGGTGAAGTGAAGTGCATGTGTAAGGAAAAATCATCATCATCATCGTCATCATCATCATCATCATCATTATTACCACCACCTGAACCTCCTTTTTCTCACCGAAGGATAGGATGAAATAGTGTCCAGAGGGCAAGGAAAAAAACTAACAGAGGTAGAACTAATGAGAGTGCAATCTATAAAGAAAAAAATGAAATGTGTGGATGTCCATGCCCATGAGGTGAAGTCAGGATTCCAAGGGCTTGAACGGTGAGTAAATTGGTGTGTGGCCCATTTCAGTAAACATGCTGTTGATATAATTTATTTTATTTTTCTCTTTGCTTTTGTAGACTCTGCCTAATTTATGACAGTGGTTGTGGCCATGGGATGGAGTCAGGATACGAGGGGACTGAGTAGTGAGTGACTGAGTGCAAGTCCCTTTTTATTGTACATGCTCTTGATTAGTGCCGTTCACCCTCTGTTGTGTTTTCTCTTTCCTTGCTCTCTGAAATCTGCCTCACCTCATCCTTAGGGTCAAGAAAAAAAAAAAAGAAAAAAAGAGGTCAGGATAAAGATAATGCTCATCATGATGGCTGGGACAGTGTTAGGATAGTTCTTGGATAAAAACGGTATATGTTGTTTACAGTTGGAGACAAAAGTTTGCATAATAATTATACTTTTCTACTTGTCACTTTTCTCATTTGTCAAAAGACTCCCAAGCTGAGAGAGGCTTGGTATGTTTCTCTGACTTTTTAATATATGTCCTCTTCTGGGCATAGGCTTCACGGCCTGCTTCCAGGTCCTAGCAGCCCTCCCATATACTATGCATCTCCACATGTCACCACTTTGATGCTAACACCCTCTGTCCATATTGAATACATGCTAGGGCTGTCATACAGGACTGGTGTATTGGTATTAGTGGGGGTATTTTTACATGTCGGCAGGTCTTCTGGTAGATCAGTAAAGCCTGCTTGTACGAAATTCAAATCCTTAAACTATTTCCTGCCCCAACAGGGATTTGAGCCTGGCTCCATTAGAACTGCAAGCCACCTCTCTACATATTCAGCCATGCCTTTATATATATAGATAGATAGATAGATAGATTGATAGGGTAGTAACAATAGTATGTAGTTGTAGCCTTACATTTATCTGACTGCAAACCCAGTTGACTGCAGGCTGACACTGCCCCTCACCTGCAGTCCACCATTCTCATTTTAGGGAGCAGGGATCCAGTTGAGGATTATTTGTATAACCAGGTAGTCAAGCTACCTGGTTATAGCAGTGTCATCACGTGAAAGCATGCCTCTCCAGCAAGAATTAAGTAAAAGGTACAGTTGGCACCAGTCCTGCATGTCCCACCCTGGAAGCCTTTGCCTCTTTTTCCTCTTTTTCCTGCTTGACAGTGAGTTATGAATCTGAGTCATAGATCATGGTTATGGGTGTGGACTTCAAACTGAACTGTCATGTGCAGTACCAGGTGGGTCATGTTGGAGTGGAGTTAAATGTACAAGTGTGAGCTGAAGGAGATAATCATGTATTTGCCAATACAGAAAGAGGAAAAAGCAGCGGCACCTCAAGGCTTCACCCCAACCCTGGAGGTCCAGCAGGAGCTCATGGCATCCTTCTCAAAACTCCGCACGCACATAGCGTTGCTCCGAGCTTCAGGAAAGATACCAAAGCCTCCTATTGTGCTTGTAAGTTTTAGCAGTTGTTTTTGTTGTGGACCCAGCCTTATATCATTATCACCCTTTTGGACTGCAGACTGAAGTTGCTCTTTTCCTGCAGTCCACTATCGTCCTTTCATGGGACACGGTGGGACACGGAAGGAGTTGAGAGGTGTTCATATAACCAGGCGGTAGAGCCCTTGGTTATATCATTGCCACCACATGAAGGCATAAATGTATCAGTCCACTACAGTAAGTTGTTGTTATAAGTCACAGTTCTTGAGAATGTTTTCTTCCATAAGTCACAGTAAATTACTGAAGAATTGCCTATTAAAGATCCATTGCCACCCTTAAAGCTGATTTGACATTTGCTTCAGTTTATAGTATGATTTGTATGGAAGTTGTGATATTCTGGAACAAATCCCATACTTGTGTTAGGACAGTACAGTAGTTTATTTTTTCACTTTACCCACATTTTCACCCTCTTGTAGTTTATTTCACATACCTCAGCACAAGAATTAGGCAATACTGCAGCTCCATAGCACCTCCTCATAACAGGCATCATATTCTAGTGTCAGTCATTAGTTACAGCTAAGCATTACAGATGTAGAAACAGCAATTTTAAGGCAAACCAAACTGAAAATATTACACAAAGCGGGGATTAATTGTCTATCTATCTGTCTATTGCCAGATGCCATAATCCCATACGGGGTGGCCACTTGACTCTGAGTTATTTGTTGTACAGGGAGGGGCACTAACCCTCCACCAACCCACGTGACACGTAGGGAGCACGTATGGTTTGGTTATATGGTTACCACTCAGCGTTGTAAATGGTTTCTTGGCGTATTGTACTGTATTTTTTTATTTTTTATTTATTTTTTTCACATACTGCAGCCTGGACTAAAGAACAATGAAGAATGGTGCCGCTTGTGTTTTGGCAACAGCTTTCAGTTGTCCCTTCTGCAGAAATCCAATCAGGACGCCACGCCACCCCCACTAGTTGAGGGCACGGAACCTCTCCTCAGCATCGTACTCAACATTAAGCAGGTACGAGCAAGCATACAAGAGGATATTAAAGTGTACTGTGCGGGATAAATATTAAGAAAGAAGTGTAGCTTTGTAAATTTCATTACACCTTTTCATCATCATTGTCATTGTCTAGACTTATCATCGTCGTTGTCTAGGCCTATCCCAGCCTAGAGTGGGGTGAGGTAGGGTCTAGAGATCCAGAAAGACTTGATGTGAGGCACTAAATAAATTAGCAATCTTTGGTTAGTATCTCATTCTGTCTTTTTCTTTTTTTTCTGGCTGTCTACACCTTACCTTACCTCACTAGGGTGGGAAAGGAGGTCTGGATGATGATGATGGGTTAAGTCGAGTCACCTGGACTATGGGCCTATGTTTGATTGATATGTGTTTTGGCAGCCAGGACTAGAGAACTTACTAGAGTGGCATGCACAGTGGCTGGAAGTGCTTGGATTCTCAGCAGCTCAAGGGCGCTGGTTCTTTGCCATCTTGGCATGCCTGGAGAAGCCACTCACACCTGAAAGCTGCTCACAGATAAGACACATAGCAAGGATGTGTGCCAAGATCAGATCTGCACTGGTGAGTCAGCTGAGTTTTTCAGTTATGGATTGTGTGTATATTGTCAGCCATGATTGGAAGAAATAATTTCTGACATTTTTTACCTTTATTGGGAAGACAATCATGTCATCTAATTATAATATACAAAAATATTATAGATTCTTTATGATACAAATAAACATTCTCAGGAGACTCTGTCTAGGTGTATAGTTCATTCCAATTTATTATTACACTCAGCCATGACCTATATCCTTCCCAGCCAGCCCATACCCCCTTACTCTTAATTCCATTACCTGTAACTAGAGGCAGCTCCAGATTAGAAATATGTAGTGGGTTTGATTTCACCAAACAGAGATCCATAACTCATTTGCAGCTTGGTTGATGGCCAGTTGTAATCAGACTGGAGGATAACTTTGACTAGTAGGCAAGAGGACTCATTCCTGTCCCATAATTAAGGCTCATCAAATTTCCTGTAATCTTGACCTCAGATTCAAGTTGTGTGATTGGTTCAGTTCCATCAGATGAAAACAAGCTGACTAACAACTTCCAGGTGATGGAGTTAAAGTGAGGAAGTATGGGCAAGTGTAGAAGGGTGTGAGTAATGGTCAGGTGTAATTTTAGTTTGGAATGGACTGATATCTTTTGCAGTCTCCATATATAATGTAATAAGTTGTTGAAGCTTTTTATCACAGCTGCTTTTATTTTCATACAGTCGTCCATTGACCACCCGCACCTGCCTCAACTCAACATCATCATCTGCATTGTTGCCCGGTATTTCTGTCAGGAGGATCTGGCTGACTGATAATGACTGATAACGACTGCAAGGGTAATGATGGACTGCAGGTTGTTATGCATCTCCAGCAGCTGTGAACAGTTTTGAGGCAGTATTGTTTGTGGCTGATGGGTCTGGTTCTGACACTGGAAAAGAATGGCCATTATTAACAGAGAATACAAACTACCAAGTCCAGACATCTGATTTCTGAAACCTCCATTTTCCAAAATATATATATATTTTTTAATGCTACAGAGGGGCGCTGATATCACATGCCCTCACAGAATCAGTACATACTTGACGACACTGTTCTTTTGTAGACATAAGAGCAGATGATAAATTACTAATGCAAAGTACTTCATTGTAATTACTGTTCACTGTACTCTAGACTACTTTTAATATAATTTTATTTTTTTATTATTTTTTTTTTTTAATGCCTAGCCCCAGGCTCCTACGCTTCTCATGGGGGAATGTAGGATTGGATGATGGATGGATGGATTCCCATAGTTCTTTTTATCATTTCACTCTCCCAAACATCCCAATTCCCATAAAGCCTTTGGAACTGAATGTTTTGGATTTGAAAGTTTGTGCAATATGAGGATTTCTTAAGCTCTTCAATCCAATGATACATTCACTGTTCTTGCTATTTCCAGACAGCTCTATTCAGCTTTGGGTAGATTTTTGTGAGCTGGGGAGTTTATATAAATCCTTTACTAACCCCTTTGCTGCCTGACCTGGGTATAATTGTTCTGGAGGTAGCAAAAATGAAGTAAAAAAAATAAGTTACTGGACTGAAGGTGTTATGAGGAGGTATGGTGTAATTTTATATGTATGAGACAGTGCCACATTTAAGTAGGCAAGGCAGAGTTTTGGTATCTCTCTCTCTCTCTCTCTCTCTTTTATTTATTATTTTAAATAAAGAGGCCAGGATGATGATGATGCACATCCCAGTGTCATGTAAGTCAAATGGATGACCACTGAAAGTCATTTACATATATGGGTAATTAGATCAGTGTAATGAGTAAGGATGGAAGTTTGAAGGTTGAAGTGCTTGAAAGGGTGCAACAAGGATGAAAGGTTGCTGGTTCTTTGAAAGCAGTCATAAGAAATAAGAAAGTGAGCATGGAAGTTAAAAATTCGCCTGTATTCAAAATGGAAGTGGGTGTTAGTGCCAAGGTGGTGATGTGTGGAGGTGTGTAGGAGGACTATTGGGCTTTGGGATAGGCCCTGAAGCCTTTGCCCAGAGTCAGAAAAAAAAAAATCAGATCCTTTTATTAACAATACCTGTAGATGTGTTAAATCTGAAATGGACAGGAATGCATTCTAAATGATAATATTTTGACAGACATTGGTAAGGGTTATGCTTGACTAAGTCCAAGCACTCAGCCTATGTATTAACTGTTTTTGTGGCCACAGGTTCAACTGAATGCAAAATCAGTGCACTGTACCCTGAAGTTGCCTTTCTCTTATAGTCGTCTACCATCCTCTTTAAGGGGGATAGGGAGGGAGCTGAGGGATCCTTGTTATATTGGTGCTACCATATGAAGGCATTCCTCTCCAGCTTTGTGTGTAAGTTTGTTCATATCTTGGTGTTATATCATACCAAACAACCAAACAATCATGTTAATGTGGTCAACCTTCCAATACACTTTACCATATTCAGTAAAAGTATGACAATGAATGACATCATTATCACTGTACCGGTATATCTACTGTAATTGTTTGTGTTTAAATTTGTAGTTGGTGAAATAGTTTTCTGAGCTTGTTTCAACAAAATTATATTAGCTGTACGAGAAGCATATCTGTGGAGATTTGAGAATCATGTATAGTACGTAAAATCCACAAGGTTCAGTCAGCTTCAACCACAAATGCAAATACAGTCCATTGCAACAGCAACAATTCCTTGATGATGCTGTGTGGAGGGATGCCTTCATGTGGTGACACTGATACAGCTGAGCAGCTGCTCAGTCACACAAACATCTGTCATTTCTCCCCCAGCTATACATATGTGTATCGTTTCTCACCCTGTTCCCCAAAAGGAGGATGGTGGACTGCACGAGAAGGGCGTCTTCATCCTGCAGTCCACTGGGTTCATGTTTAAGATGAGCCTTGGTCTACAACAACAACAACAACGTAACTCTTTCCCTAACTATACTGTACAGTCTTTTGTTACCCTACTGTGGTTTGTTACCTGTGGTTATGGCTGACTTTTCTGTGACACTTTTAAGTACTACTGTACTTACAAATAAATATATTTTCAGTACACTATTAAGTATTACTTGGGGTCTCCTGGCCTTTGGCTCCTTCTTCCTTGCATTAAAAAAAATAAATAAATAGAAAAGTACTGAACCTCTTTTTGAGTTGTCTCTTAAGCTGAATAAAGTGGACTGACAGCAGTAAGAGTAAAATACAGGCAGAGTTAAAGGCAGGCATTTAAAACTTCATTACAAGATTAATGGAGGCACTGTGGTTTGTAACTACATTTCTCCAAAAGGTCATTGCTTGTCTAAATGAAATCCTCTGGTGGTATCATGAAAAGGAAAGGTATGTTTCCACCGTGATGAATGGAACAGGTTTCACTAAGGCAAGAAGTGTTGAAAATTTTTAAAGTATAAATGACAAACACTGATTATCTTAACTCTCCCTCTGCTCCCTCTCCCCTAAACATACAGTACAGGTAGGGTACATGAATAATAAGAGTATATACTGTAATTTATTCACATTGACTTGGCAAAGATTTTTGTGATTGTGCAGCCTACTTCAGTGTCAAAGTAAGAAAATATAATGGCCCTGCATCCTTTCCAGTGTACTTCTTCATGATTTGCCCTATATTTTAGCATTCATCTCTTGTTATAGTTCAACATTCAAGACGGAGAGATGGCAACTGTATGTCTATAGTCAGTAGGTTTTCATCTGATGGAACTGGCCCACTCCTACAACTTGAGTCGTAGTAGTAAGAAAATCACTGAGCCTTAGTAATGAGATAGATATGAGTCTCCCTGGTTACTAGTCAGTTTAATCACTATGACCTGTCCAAGCCAGCTGAAAGAGGTAGTGGATCTGTCAGGTGAAAAGAAATTCATTATAAAGTGAACAAACTATAATAAGTAATTATGAAGAGTATTACTGAAAAACAAAATGTATCACCTGATGGCCAGCAGGTTACTTGGTCTCCTCTTTCTTCTCTGGGAACACAACAGGTCCCTTCTTCTCCAGCCAGTCAGTGAACGATCCCTTGTACCGCCTGCAAACAAATCACCACATCAGCTCATCCGTCTTATCTGTCAGTTTCTCTGTCTATCATATCAGACAAGCATAGGGCCAAAGTATAGTATGCCATGTATACAGTACTTTATTCTTAGTAATACAGAGTGTCTTTGTTCTGTCAATTTTCCGATGCTCTAAAACTTTACAGAAAGACTGCCTATTCGAATTACACTGATACTATTTTCTCCATAATATACTATAATAACCACAACTGTATTATATATACTACATAAAAATGTAATACTGTATACTGTTGCTAACACACTGCTTATTTAATCTTTATTAAGGATTTATTGTACATGGCAGCACTACTCAGCTTTGAAAAACCTGCAAGAGAACATTCAGTATATGAGACATAGGAGAGTTTGGTGGTGTTAGGGAGCATGGAAAAGCTAAGACATAGCCTCCAAAAAATGATGGGTTAATTCTGTAGCTACTCACTCACTCAATCCACACTCTCTCGTTCAACTCAAAAACTCTTCACTTAGCTCACAAACACTCTCCTTTCACACACATATTCACTTATTTTATTCAAACTCACTCTCAATCTCACCCATTCACTCACTCATTCCCTCTCATGAACTCTATCTCTCACTCACATACTCAACTCACAAACTCTCCCACTTAGTACACAAACTCTCTGTCTCCTCTCATCCACAAACTCACTCATTCACTCATTCATACCCATTCACTCTCTCTCTCTCTCATACCTGACATTAGTATATCCAGCAGCCATAAGAGCCAGCTGTGCAGTACGAGCTCTAATCCCCAGCAGGCAGGTCACTACAATCGGATCATCCTTCTTGGGCTTATCAAATCCAACCTTCTCCTTAAATTCTTCATCAGACAGTAGGATGTTGATGCCCAGTGGCTGCACTGTAAATGATTTGTGGAAGTGAAAAGGCAGAAGGGTTGATACTACCATCAGTAACTTTTGACTATGAAAAGTTTCACCTAAGTTGGGGATAATCATCTGAGGTGTATATTACTGTATATTGTTATAATACCCAGTAGTGATAACTCACCACTATGATATGCCAACAAGTGACCTCATTCTGTTAAAAAATTGAGTGCTAACGAACACGTAGCTATGACTAGCACAAAAATTTAAGAAATGGAACAGCATTGACTAAAATTACATACAACTTACATACAAGGTTCTTGGCTTGGGGTATCATGCCCACATCTTCAAGCTCCTCAGGGGGACGCACATCCAGAAGTGTGATGGACTTTTTCTCTAACATCTGATTCAGTTCCTCAAAGTCCACATCTGCTCAAGCATAAATAGTCTCATTAGTATAAACTGTCAGTAAGGACATAACCAGGGATTTAAAAGAGGACTCGCACATGAAGTACCCGGTACATGGGCAACAATGGAATTTTAATGCTGTAGATAATTTCTCTGTTAACTTATTGTGGACTTGCCCCTTCATGCAATATGAAGTGGCTTGTATCACAAAAAATTACCTACTGAAGCTGTACATGAATGCAAATTGTTGTGAAAAGTCTTCATCATCATCATCATCATCCAGACCTCCTTTCCCACCCTAGGGCAGGGTGAGGAGTAGCAAAGTCCAGACAGCCTATGTCTGCCCAATCCAAAGGGCCACGCTTCCGTTCACTCATCATTCAAGCCTCCGGAATCCTGGCTCTATCTGATACGCTAAAAAACACCACATGCTGTAGCTTCACGTAAATGTATCCGATAGCGTCAATCTGAATGCTGTCACATTAAACAGGGATGCCAAATCCCTGACCATGCACTTCTTCTCACAACATTCATCCAGCCAGCTCAATCTCTTCTCAGTCCCCTAGCCTCACTGACTTCCATACCTCTCTTCCTCACACACTCATCCACTATATCCCTACAACTTCTCCTTGGCCTACCTCGCCTCTTCCCTCCTTCAACTTTTGCTCAGATATACCTTTTTCACGACTCTATTGATATCCATTCTCCCCACATGACCATACCATTTCAGTACACTCTCTTCGATTCTGGTATCCACAGACTTCCTCACTCCACATCTTTCACAGTTCACATTATTTTGTACCCCATCCACTCTCTATACTCCACATACATTCTTTAGCAGTCCCATCTCCACTGCTCTCACTCTTGACTTTTCATTTTTATGCCACACAACAGTCTCACATCCATATGTTAAAGTTGGCACTAACACTACTTCATGTAAGCCTTGTGCAGCTGCAACACTCAAGCCTCTGTTTCTTATCAAGGCCTTCTTAGCACCAGCTGCTTTCCTTCCTTGGGTCACTCTACTTTCCATTTCTTTTGCACATTTTCCTCTCTTTTCTATCACTGTACCAAGGTATTTGAACTCTCTAACTAATTCCAGTCTCTCTCCACTCACTTTAACATTACAATGGGAAAAGTACCTGTTAAATTGGCATACGGCTTCTATTTGAGTCAGATTACCTCCTGAAGTTGCATTTTAATGGAAATTGTGTCACGGAACTTGGAAAAAAGAATTCTGAATGAAAAATTACTCAAATCCCAGTTGGGCCTCCTCCAGCCAAGAAAGCATGTGTTCAGAACAGTGCATCAAGAATTTTTTGGCTGAGCAGGAACAGGTTGAAAAATATACATATATACAGAATGAGGACTCACTGTAAGAAAAAAAAGTAAAGAAATATCATCCACGTGGTATAATATGTACTTTATGTGCATAACTTACCTGGCAGTAGGTTGAGAGGTGTGGAGTAGTATCGAGGCAGTTGTGTGATGGCTGGTGCACATACACGAGCCCTTGACACCTGACTCACCACCTGACATGCACCCCTCGACGCCTGTAGTACCCACCTCATGTTGTATGTTCACCCACTGCCTGCAGGTTCACAATTACTAGGCAATACTCTGTCCACTCATACTTGGCCTAAAATTGCATAATCAGACACTGACTGCAAGTTCATAATCATTACCAACCTTATTTTATTTTTTCACTCACTACTTTCAAGTTTACAGTTGCAGCATCATAATCTCTCTACTTCAGCTTGACCTAAAATTACCACCTCTCCCTTTTTCAGCAGGAAATGAGCCAACAAAGTCCTGTTACCCAGGGACACTGGTAAGAACTGTAGGAATTTTTAAGAGTTCTATCTATCTATTTATCTATTGCCAGACACCTCAATCCCGTTTGAGGTGGCCACAAACAAATCGCCTCCAAGTCGCCCTGTCCCCCGCCATTTCACTCCCCTGCTCCCAACTCACACTCCCCTCTCTCATATACTTTTTAAGAGTTGATTTAACTTTTTATTTTCTGAAATTTTACATGCTCATCTGACTGGTATTTGGAAATCATGGGTAAAATTGATGTTTAGTGTCATTACTACAGTTTACCAGTTTTTCCCATTTCCTTACAGATTTCTTTGACTATCAAGCTGAATAGTTTGTCTAGTTATCTATAGTCAGATGCCTCAATCTTGGAAGGGGTGGTCACAAACAAATCACCTCCATGTCACTTTGTCCTCCACCATCAGGCTGCCCTATCTCCAACTCACACCCTCTCTCCCATATACCTCTCCACCATATTGATCCATCTCATCCTCGGTACCGTACTTTCTATGTGTGAGACGAATCATCAAGCTCCTGGTGATGGAACTAAAAAACTTTACTGATACACACACTGGGCCACTCTCACTTCAAACGTAGTCTTTTTTTTTTTTTTTGCTGATGTGTGGCCCAGACGGTAAGATAACCATGTAAGATAAGAGATAAGCATTTTTTTGTTGTTGTTGTAAAATTTTACTTTCAACCCTTGAAGCTATATATTCTTTTATGAGGACTGCATCTGTTATTAATCTGTTTATTTAATTTTTTTATTTATTTATTAATTTATTTATTTATTTATTGTGAGATCTAACTCCAGAACCCCAGAAAACTGACTTGGATGAGTATGGGTTGAAACAAAATAAAATATTTTTCTGTCGACTTTGAAATTCCTTGACTCAGTATGCATTTTCTGACTTTCTCAACATTCTTTGTACATTATTCAGTCTGATCAATGGATACTTGATAGCTGCTGTGGTCCTCCTACACCTCCACATGTCACCACTTTGGCGCTAACACCTACCATCCATACTGAATACATGCTAGGGCTGTCTCATACAGGATTTGTGTATTGGTATTAGTGGGGGTATTTTTACGACATGTCAGCGGGTCATCTGGTAGATCAGGAAAGTCTGCTTTTCAGGAAATTCAAATCCTTAAACTGTTCCCTGCCCCAGCTGGGATTCATTCCTGGGTCCATTAAGAATGCAAGCCGCTCCTCTACCGATTCAGCCACCGCCTTGTGGTAATGGTGTCACGTATTACGAGGCATCGGAAAACCTTCACTTTTGAGGCTGGATCTGCAAATTTTGTTTTATTTCCACAACTTACTGATGTTGCAAACTGTTGCATGATGTTGCCATGTATTTGTTACTTAGGAGATTATGCTGTATATCTATGCATACACCTGCAACCAATATCTGAGACTTCATGCAACTGATCATGCAAGTGACTGTTTAACCTTATCACTTGCTACAAATACTTTTAACATTATGCTTAATTATCTTGATTTTAATACTCCAGAAATCATTATTCCTACGGGGAGAAGCCAGCTTATAACTGTTAGCCTGGTAATTGATGCAGGGCCATATTATTAGTGACAGGTGAAGTCGTTGCACAATTACTCTTTGTGATTTATATGGCACTGATGCAATAATTTAAGATGATATTGAAATGTGAAGCGTTATAAAAGCATGTACGAGGAAGAGGATATGCAGGCCAACACCCTAATCCAAGAAAATTTTTGCGTGCAGTATGCAGAATAAGTCGTTAATGAAAATGTACTACGAAGCTTTTTACGTACCCCAGAGAACCGTAGACCTACCCAGACTCACACAGTCCTAATGCCTGAGGGAGAGAGACAGAAAGAGAAAGTCTTGGATTGTGAGAGCTGATAAAGTGATAAGATGCAGATTATACTTTGGTATAAAAGAATGGTTGCTTTAATGACTTGCAGCGGGCTCAATGTCATCAGTTTGCCATTGTCATGGTGAACTTTAATGCCTGGTAACAGCAGTATTTTGGGCAGTCTTCCATTTATTTCCTTTTCCAGTACTGTAAAATCTTAATATAGTCAATCTGTCTAATTCCTACACTGGTGAAAATACTGGGTTGGTGATAATGCCAGATCTGTTACAATCAGGTTAAAAAATATTCAAAAGATATTTATACTTCTTGTTCAAAGTACTCAAAGGAGATTTATTTTTTAATAATTTCTGTCATGATCCATTAATAAATTTCAAAATTAGTTTGTTTTGGGTAGTATCTTGGTCAAATCCGGATTCTCTAGCCATCAAAATTTGGATTCACAGTTGAATGGTACAAGAACATCAACAAAGCTGGAATTTTGTGCGTATTTATTTTATATGGAGTAACAGCGTCCAAATCAACGTATTAAGTGGACGTTGACAGCATTTTTTTTTTTTTTTTGGTGCAGTGTCTATATAAACGTGGTCAGTTCGCCCTAAAGGTACGTTTGAGATTCGTACCGTGAATAACTTCGGAAAACTGACCAAGTGATGACTGATTTAGGATGGATGACCATGGTTGTGTGTGTGATTCATTGATTTACATTTGCACCAGTAGGCTAGATGTATAGATTTTGAATTATTGTTTAGTATTTTTGGAACAACGGATAAATTAATGGTTTAGTTTAAGCAGCATTACGATAAGATTTGGTCAGTGAATATCTTGCACACACCTTCCACCTCCCCTATCTCCAAATCATATTTATCCAATTGCTCCTCAACTTGTCTCATATATTCTGCCGTATTTTCATCCTTTTGCAACCTTTTTACCCTCATTGTATGGGCTACTTTCTCCTGTCCTTCCCTCCTTTGCAATGAACCTTGACTTTCACCACTACCAAGTGGTGGTTCGAAAGTCCACTCCTCCAACCTCTGTATGCTTTTGCATCCATTATATATCTTCTCAGTCATCCACACACACATAACAAATCATTGCCTCACCTACCTGTTTACTGTATAGGATTAATATTAGGTTAGGTTACTTCAAACTTATTTAGGTTAGGTGAGACAGGTTTATGGTTAACTAAGGTTAGACAAGCCAAAGTGAATTTCAGCAGATCTGAGTACCTTACCGGGAGGTTTTTGTAAATCTTCACCATTACGCTTGAGGAACAACACACATTAGGAAAGGAAACATACTGATAGATATAAATTATAGGAAAATAACATCAGCAGAAAATATTAAGTTATCATCTTAAAAATTATTTTAAGAAATAGAAAACAACCAGAAAGAAGTGAAAGAGAATTGGCAAGGAGGTTGTGGCACGTAAAGTGAATTAGCTACAACTTAACCCAAGTGATGCAGAAATGTGTTAATGTTATATGGATGATGTAGTTAGTGGACCTGTGCTTTATTATTTAATCCTTTTAATCAGAGGATGCCATTTATATTTATTTTTGGTACCTTTCCACAATTTTATTCAGTTTGGGTTGGTTACCGATTATAACCTCTTCATTACTGTAGGTCCTTACAGATGAATAAAATTGTGAGAAGGGAGGAAGAATACGCTGATAAAATAGGTTATTGGATTGAAGAGATTAATAATTACCCTCTGTATTTGCAGTACTGTATATCATTGCTGAGGTTCAGCTTGAGGTGGAGTGATGTTGTCATCAATGGTAAAGGAGCACCAAGTGAGGCAGCAGGCGCGTAAAGAGGAGCAAGGTACATTACTCCTTCACATGTTCTGTAAACCTTTTATGAAAATGTATTAATGTATTTTTCATTTTAAGGGGCTGTTCCTATGATCCATGTCTCTCTCTGTCTATAACCAGACACCTTAATCCTGTAAGTGGTGGCCATAAACTAATTGCCTCCATGTTATGGTATCGTGTCCCCTGCCATTTCACTGCCCTACTCCCAACTCACACCCTCCTCTCTCATATGCCCCTCCATTCCATCCCTCCATCTCATCCCCGGTTTCCTCCTTGCTTTCCCCCCCTCCACCTCACTCACAACACTCCTTGTTAGTCTCTCGCTCTCCATCCTCTCCACATGGCCAGACCACCTCATTGTATCTCTCCTGACACTTTCTATGACATCCACATCCACACCACAATGCTCCCAATTTCTCATTTGTCAGTCTGTCTCTCCATGTAACTCCACATGTTCCTCTCACATAACATTTCCACTGTTCTCACTCTTGACTTGTGTCCTTCCAAGGAGATCCAAGCTTCACCTCCAAACATTAGAGTGGGTATCACAATACTATGATGCAGTGACTTATTTACTTTCATGCTTACTTCCCTAGGTCTTATCACTGCTTTAAAGAATCAGCAACCTTTCTTACTTGTTGTACCCTTTCAAGCACTTCACTCTCCAAACTTCCCTCTTTACTCATCACACTACCCAAGTATTGAAATGCACTCACATTTTCCATTTCCTCATCATCCAACCTCACTGTACAGTACATTACATTCATTTCTCTTGAAGACCATAACTTTACTCTTCCCTACATTCACCTTTAGATTCCATTTCTTACACACTCTCCCAGACTCACTCACTAAGCCTTGCAGTTCCCCTTCATCTTCACTTAACAAAAGAGTATCATCTGCAAACAACAGTACAGGAAGTTTCCAAACACTGCTCTCTCTCATTAGGGCCACTCCAACATATGCTGCCCTACCTTGTATCTCTTATTACCCCATCCACAAACAGGTTGAACAACCATGGAGACATGACATCCCTGTTTCAATCCAACATTGAGATAGAAAAATTCACTCAGTTCACCATACACACTCACTGCAACCTTAGCGCCCTCATACATGCCCTTCACAGCATTCAGCAGCTTCCCATTTACTCCATATATTGTATTCTTAATATTTTCCACATTGCTTGTCTATCCACCCTGTCATATCTTTTCTCCAAATCCATGAAGGCTGCATGTAACTTCTTTCCCTTCTGTAGAAACTTTTCCACCAAAGATGTAAGAATGAATATCTGATCTACAAAACCTGTTCCCTTCCTAAAACCTCCCTGTTCTTCTCCTACAAATTCCTCTGTTCTTTCCCTAACTCTGTCAATAAGTATCCTATCTTATAGTTTTCCTTTTACACCCAGAATACAAATGCCCTTATAATTACCACACACTTCTTTTTCCATTTTCCTATGTACAAGGGAATAATTATACCTGACCTCCAGTCCTCCGGGACTCGACTTTCCTCCCAGGCCAATCTGCATATCTTGCACATCCATTGTCCTACTATCTCTGCCCCATGCTTCAGCATTTCGCCACACACTCCATAAATTCCTGGGTCTTTCCCCATTTTGACTTTCCTCATTGCTTCCACTACTTCCATCCTACTGATCTCTTCCTCTCTTCTTACCTCCCTCCATCTCCTAGCCATTCTCCAGCCTCTTATACTCGCATTACTTTCATTGCCAATGTTCAACAGTACCTTAAAGTGTTCTCTCCATCTGCTCACTTTTTCACTCCTCTCCACTAGCAGTCTACGGTACCATTTTTATCTTTCACTCCCAGACTAACTTCTGTATCACCCCCTCTAACTCTCTTTACCTCTTTCCAGAACAATTTCATACATTCCATCTGATGATAAATCAGCTGTTATTTTCAGGCTTTTGTAACGGTGATGCAGAAGTGGTAGTTAGAATAGATGGGAACAGTAAGACACCATGTTCCCTGATGTGGATTATGTCCATTTTTTTATTGCATTTATGGTGGGGAAGTCACAGTTTCATCATACTGTACATGCTAATCAAAAGTGTGTCCCCCCAAAAAAGTGCATTAACTGAGGTTTTCTCTGCCACATTTACTTTCCTCAAAAATATGTTATTGGATGTAATCATCCTGGTACTCTGAATATATATAACCCTTTTAGTTTTTTTTTTCTCTCTTGGCCACCAGATGATCATAAGCAGCTGCATTTAGACTTTTAGGAGGGTTTAGGCTAAAGTTTAAATGGAGTTCAGAACCATAGGATAGGATACGGTTGGATTGGCAGGTCAGCCAGGGAAGGTTTGCTTGCAGTGTATAAACTTTTGATAGCCTGTGCTTAACCTTTCAGTTCCATGATGTTTGTTGCATTATATTCTTATATCTCCAGGTAGTTTTGTTCATTTTGGGTTAGATTTTTTTTATTTTATTGGAGAGGTTAGATATAGCCTTACCATTACTTTCTACAAGACATCTTTTTGTAGTTTAGTAAAAGTGCCTCGAACTGACAAGAAAAATACTGTATAAGAAGTACAAAAACAGACAAGACAATAAGCAATGAAGTTTCTCTATGTTTACAGAGCAACGAAGGAAGGATGCCATCTTGGCCAGTAGTAACCTGACCCTTGCGCTTGTTGATCATCTTAATGTTGGGTAAGGCTTGTATTGTTTCACATCATCATCATCATCATCATCATCATCATCATCATCATCATGGTCATCATCATCATTGTCATGGTCATCATCATCATTCTACTTCCTTTGCTACCAGATTTCATTTCCTACCTTAGACTGCGGTGAGACAGGATTCAGAGCCAGAAAAATAATGGTAGAATGAGACACTATCCAAAGTTGGTCCAGTTGAATGGGCCTCATTTACCATTCAAGCCCCAGGAATCCTGGCTCCACCTGATAGGTCTACACATATTGCACACATAACTTCACATTTGCCTTTCCAACATTATTAGCACTAGGCTAATTGTCATCATAATCATTTAATCCTGTGTTAACCCATAAGGAGTGTAAGAGCCCAGGGCTAGGTAAGTTGGTCCTGACATTTAAGATGAGAGTGACCAGCTTCACTCATCCCTGAGTGAGCAATAAACCCCAACCACCCCGTGGATGTTAACCTACACAGGCTCAATCTGGTTGGAGCACCTTAATTACCCACTAAACAACCAGGCACCATAATTTGGTTATATGGTTGCCATCCAGCATAGCAAATGGTTTCCTGATGTACAGGAAACCATTTGGCTTGTCACTCAGTGTACTGTAGAGTCACCCGTAGACAGAAGGAAGAGGAAAGAATGAAGGAAAGAAAGACAGAAGAGGAAGGAAGGAAGAGAGGAAAGGACAGGCACCCGACAATGGCACTACATTGAGTGAGTGGATGGTGAGCACCCTCACCGACTACCACTAATTATTATTATTGTTATTGTTATTATTATTATTGTTATTATTATTATTACTATTAGTAGTAGTAGTAGTATTATCAATATTTTTTTATTACTGTATTATTATTATTATTATTATTATTAGTAGTAGTAGTAGTAGTAGTAGTGTAGTACTAGTATCATTCATTCATTCATCATCCAAACCTACATTGTTCCGTGAGGAGCGTAGGAGCCCAGGGCTAGGCAAGTTGGTCCTAATATTTAAGATGAGAGTGGCCAGCCTCACTTATTCCTGAGTGGCATTACATGAGCAATAAACCCCAACCATCCCTTGGATATAAACCTTCACTGGCTCAATCCGATTGGAGCCCTGTAATTTCCCCCACGAGGTGCCAAAATTTGGTACCACCAGTATTATCATTACATCTACCATACTCTGGCAGCGTGGCACAAGCATACCTGAACCAGAAGCGGCTGGACAGTGAGGCAAATCAGATGGAACACAACGCAACCAACTTCCAGCGCCAAACCTCCCAGTGGCTTAACCTGATATCCTCCTTCACCGACTCAATGAAGGAAGTTGGTCATGTGCAGAACTGGGCCACCACTATCGAGGCCGACATGCGCACCATAGCAACTGCACTGGAGTATGCGTATAAAGGTACAGTTTTAGTATAGTTTGCAGTAGTAGTAGTAGTAATAATGTACTTGTAATTTTACTTTGAACTTGCTAACACAATTCATTAAAAAATTGATTATGAGGAGGACTTGTTGTATAGAAGTTGGCCACATACAAAACTGGGCTCTGTCATGGCTATGGTGATCATAATGATGAATATAGTTAGTGATAGTTAGATTGATAATATTTTGAAGTGATGATGATGAATACAGGAACTGATAGTCAGACTCATGAAGTGTTGGAGGTGGTAGTGAAGATGACAGTGATGATGGTGATGAAAATGAGTAGGAATATGGCAACCAATAGCCATGCACTGATAATGTATTCTCTCTCTTTCAGTAGAGCAGCAGACAGCCAGCAGTGGAGGGACAGCCACTTGAGGAGCCGAGTTTTTCGTCATTTGTTTTATATATATGATCTTGTGTTTAGGCATGGGCTCAGATTTTTTTTTTTCCATCGGCTTAGTTTTTCACCATAAACTATGGGGGTGTCTGTTTAGGAATTAGTGTATAGAGATTTGTTGAATTTTATAAGGTTTTAGAGCATAGTCTGTGAGCCGTTATTTGTCTTTGGCTTATTTTTCCACTGTTTTTTTTTTTTTTTTTTTTCCCCTCAGTTATATCAAGATCTGCAAAATTTTTAAGGTTTACAGTACAGTATTTTCTCATAGGTCTTCACAGTTTTTTATACAATTTTCTGTTCAGGGTTTAGCATGTCAAGATCTGGCAAAAGTTGAACGTTTTACATACTCCTAATTAGTTCCCTTCTTTTTTTTCTTACTTTCATTTTCTTTTCTTTTTTTTTCTTGCCCTACCTTACCCCATCCTTGGATAGGAGAAGGAAGTTTAGATAATGATGATGATGATGATGATGACAGTGATTTCTTTTTATTTACGTCCACCAGGAGGGATATGTTGTTGCCGACGTTGGTTGGTTTGTCTGTTTGTCCATTTGCCTGTTAGCAGGATTACCTCACTCAAAACATTATGAATGGATTTTGCTGAAATTTTTTTGGAGGGGTAGGATATGGCCCATTGAACAATTGATTAGATTTTGATTGTGATCCAGAACTTTCTGTTTGTTTGTTCACACCATGTCTCCAAGAGTTCTCAGTGAATTTCAATGAAATTTTGAGGAAGGGTGGGCCTTGGGCTAAGAAAGAATTGATTAAATTTTGGGTCGCAGTAGGACCCGGATCCAGATCCTACCACGTAGTATCTCCAAGTTCTCAGTGAATTTCAATGAAATTTTGTGGAAGGGTAGGCCATGGGTGGCCAAGAAAGAATTGATTAAATTTGGTGGCAGATCCAGATTTGGATCTGGCATTGGTGGAGGTATGCGCTCTTTGAGTACTATCTAGGTATCATTAGTTTTTATTTGTTGATGCAAGAATGTTGCCAGTTTTCTTACTGATGTATCATTATTTTGGTAGAGTATATTGTATTTTAAGTAAATATGCTTGCTATTAGTTATCTTGGTGGAGTATATGGTAGATACTTTAAATGAGTAAGAATTATTATTATTTTTGATTTGATGCTAGTCCTTGTTTAATTACCTTTGGGAGGGTAGTTTATTAGCGATGAGTAGCAGTAAAGAAGCTTGGGAAGTTGTTTTTGTTGTAGCTGTTGTGATTGTACTGTAGGGAAGTACAGCAGAATATCTGTCTATCTATTGCCAGACGCCATAATCCCGTAAGGGGTGGCCATTTGAATTTGAGTTATTTGTGAATACCTGTATTTTGATAACAGGTTGTCACTTATTTTAGGTACAGTGATGTATGTTATGTAGTTCAGCAGAGTCAGGTTGCATGATAAGGAAACATTACCACTTAAGTAACTGACGTGATAAGTTTATGGGTAGCAGAGTCCCTTGCATTGTCACATTACTGTAGGATCAGTCAGAGCCTAAGATCATTGCACTCAGGTCCCATCAGTTCCTGCTTCAGCCAGCCATTTGGTAAGATAAAGATTACACATTTTTTGCAACAGGTTAACTCTGGAACTGTCTCCCTCTGTCTGTATTTCCTACTTCCTATGATCTCCAGTCTTTCAAACGCAGTGTGTCCAGACATCTCGAAATGAACGTATCTTGAATTTGGCTCTCTTTTGTATTGTTTTTGTTTTTTTCTTGGAGGGAACTGTTTTTGTGGGCTCCTAGCCGTTGGTTCCTTCTTCTTCGCAAAAAAAAATAAAAACTCCCTGTTTTTCTTTTCTGTGTGTGTATTTGTTGGGGGAGGGAGGGGGGTTGATGACCACATTTCTCCTGACCTCTGTATATCCCTGATGAGCTCCCATGACAACCTTGACCTTGCTCAGCTGACCACGAGCAGCTTAAGTGGTAGTGAAGAGGCAACAGTTTACTTATGCTGTTAGTAGTAGATGCCCATTGATTGTTTGTTTAATTTTCATAGTTATTTGCCAGTTTGGAACAGTTCAGTTGCTAGACCATTTGTGTGTAGGTAAGGCATACAGGGTAAAATTTGGAAGAGGTACAGGGATATAGGGGTAAAATAGGGTTTTTATGTCCAGGTGGTCCGAAGGAATTGAGACCTTTATATTTGTTTTCCAGTATGATTTCAGTATTTTTTTTTAATAGCATAGCAGCATGGCATAAGCAGTGAATAATGTTAACAGACAGACCATTGGAATTTCTCTTGGATTATTCCCAGCTGAAATAAAACAGGTTGCATCCCATGTACCGTAATTTCTTAAGCCCCTCACTTTCAGAGCACCCTACCCAAGATAAATATCATCTGGTGTGCCAGGAAGAAAGTAAGAGACATCATCATGCCAATGGGATTAGTGGAGAAATTGTCATGCCTCATCACAATATCTTTCATAAACTAAATAGGGATACTTAAAGTCAGGATTTTAAGAGCACTAGTGGAACATCCCAGATGGAACCCATACTGGCAACCAGACAGAAAGCTGTGAGGGGGAAAATGCTTCACAGTCTTAACAATAGTTTCAAAGAATTTAGAAATCATTGTCATCATCATCTAATCCTTTGTTGCCGCAAGAGGAGCATAGGAGCCTGAGGCTAGGTAAATTGATCCTAACATTTAAGATTAGAATGATCGGCCCCACTCATTCCTGAGTGACATTGCATGAGCAATAAACCCCCTTAATTACCCACTGAGCAGCCAGGTGCCATACTGAAGTTTGGTTATGTGGTTACCACTCAGCATAGTAAATGGTTTCCTGATGCACAGGAAACCATATGGCCTGTCACTCAGTAGACAGAAAGAAAGAAGGCAAGAAGGACATAAGAGGAAGGCCGGAAAGAAAGGAGGAACTGAGAAAAGGCTGCCACCTGAGAGCAGCGCTACATCTAGTGAGTTGATGGTGAGTGCCCCCACCTGCCACTAAGATGCAAGATATTAAAGGAGTTGGACAATAAATAGAGGGTCAGGTGCAGTTACTCTTCTTCGAGTAAACTCCAGCAAGAAGGAAAGGCTCAAACTGACAAAGGTAAAGGAGTTTGCCTATGTAGGATGTCGGCTCAGAAGCTTGGTTCTTGATAACAAAAGGAGGGACGTCATCAGGATCCTGGGTACAAAAATATTTTGAAGAACTTTTGATGTCAGGTAAAAGGAAGTCAGAGGGGGAGAAAGTGGAGGAACATCACCAGATTCTTTCAAAGAAGAGAAACTAAAGTTTGAACAAAGAGTTTACCTGTATCAGAGGAAGAAATTGTTATAAAGCCATCCAAGTGGAAAAGAGGAGAGAAAGAAGATAGATTTACTGGAGCACTTCTGATCCAGATTTAAGGAGGAGTGGGAAGAGTCTGTATTGGTTAGTTCACTACACAGAAAGGATGACATTAACTTTGGGCAACTTGGAAAAATTTGGCATGATTCCAGATAGAATATTAAGGTGCATATGATTCAGCTGTAAGATGACAATAGCACCTTTAGAAAGGTACTTCCTTTTTTGTGAATAATAATAGAACATGTGTCTCAAACTAAGTTTTGTTGGCAATAATAAGAGGGTAAGAAAAAGAACGTGGAATTTGTGCTTGCATGCCTGAAGGGATAACTTCTAAGATGTTAATTCAGATGGCTCTTCGTTAATTTCATTTTGTTTTTGACAGCTCCAACATGCTTGCATGCTGTGGCCTTGGTCATGTAATGGTGGCTCTCCATGCTGCTCAGTCTCTGGCAGCATCCTTTTTAGTCCCTTATTCTTGAGGTCACACTCAATGACCTCGTCCCAGGTCTTTTTTGGTGTACCTTATGCTACTGTACCCCTAACATTAACACTTATTATTTTCTGCACCCAGTTATCATCCCCAATCCTCTTCCTATGCTCAAACCATCAATCTACCCTCTCCTCATAACAACACCAATACACGCCAGTTCCATCTAACCTCTCAGCTCGTCCATTGTAAACCTAGCTCCCCCATGCCTCACCCTCAGGGACTCACTGCACATCCACCTAATCATTGCCATTTCTGTAGGTGTGAGCCTGCGAATATCCTCTCCTTTACTGCCTAGGTCTCACTGCCATGCAGCATTACACTCCTAACACATGCTGCATACAAAGATCCCTTAGCACGGAGGGAGAGCCCTCTCAATGTCAGGAGAGGCAACAGATCCCTGAACTTCTTCCAACCACTCCTTGCCCTAGCCACAGAGTGACACAACAGTCATTACAAGGAAAGTAAAATTGCATTGTTCGAGGGTCTCCCAATTTGCATGTGTAATATCCAGAGACACCATGTCTTAGGAGGATCTAAAGGCTCTTCTGGAGTGATAGGACAGGTTATTTAGATGAAATTGTGATTGGTGGAGTTCAGCAGGAAAGAGAGATCAACGTAAGCTCAGAAGGATTACTTGTAAGCAAAAGAGTAAGTATATTGGAACTCTTTTATGCAGTCAGGAATACATGTAGTGTGCTGTACTAAGCTGCTTTATGTCAATAAGGATAAAGAAGATTTATTCTTGTTCACCCACTGGATCAGTAAGTGGAAAAGAGATGAAGTGGTGTTGGTGACCACTGAAATCAGAGAAAGGAGCAATGAAAAGAATTAGCTCCACTTTAGAAATGAGATTATTGAATAATTTTGGATAGCCAACAAAGTAAGATAACAAGTAAACAACACAAGTACAAGTAGTTTAATACTGGCAGGGCAGCTGTTGCCAGAGTATACAGGTTTTAAAAAAAATTAAGTTTGGAAGCATGAGATCAAGTTAGATTTTGTACATATGCATGCAGCAACCACCTTTGGCTTAGTAATAAGTAGAAAATGGAGGAAACAGACAGAATAGTGGTTGCTCTTGGTAGCAGATAAGTCAGTGAGGAAAAAAATGTGAGTTCTAGAGCATTAGAAGTGATTTTCAACAAAGAAATGTTGACTAACAAATACTCCACCTCTTTTTATTTGTGTGAATGTGCAGGTTTGCCCTTGAACACCTTTGCTAGGGTTCTAAAGAGATCATTTTTTAAGTGATCAAGACCCTTCATATCCAACACCAGTGAGGGTGTGATGTTTGCTTGCAGTGGTGTATGTATCACTAATGCACTTGTCCAAATCCCAAGTATAACATTAATAACATTAGGGTATTATTTACCAGCCTCCTCCCCCATCTCTAGTTGGCTGCCACCTTCACATTGCCACTTTCGTTTCAGGCCTACACGCATTTTGTTCTTATTACAGGAAAGGATGGAGAATGAGACTGACCAGATGAGTATATGTGAGTGAGGGGGAGAAGAAGACAGGAGATAAGATGAAAGGATGGAGTGGAGGTATATGAGAGAGTAGTGTGTGAGTTGGATAGAAAGCAGCCAAATGGTAGAGGACAGGGAAACATGGCAGCAATTTGTTTTTGGCCACACCTAATGGGATTGAGGCATCTGGCTATATGTAGTTAGAAAAATACTCACTGATATTAAGGGCCCTCTTTACTTTGTTTTTAACCAAACATTTCTTCCTTAGACTACATGTGTCACATATTGGCTATTCATAAGATGAAGCAGAAAGAAGGGGAGGAGGCACCACTTTTACATCAGAGCCAGTGCAGTTGTGAGAGAGGTTTTGTCTTTGATAAGTAGGGCCAATGGTAGTTCTCTCGTTTGTCATTTGTGCAGGTTTAAGTCCAGGTCTTCAGATAATACAAGTACAGTACATGCATATGAGGTGCTGCTATCTAACATGAATATCTAGTACTAATTTAGTCACATTTATGGGAGCTGCTCTGCACATGCTAACAAAGCCACCACAATTATCCTCTTTTCTTATATTGTATAGTGACAGTAACCCATGTACAATTGCAGATATTTTCACTCACAGAGATAGACAGGTACATGACAGGCATAATGACCCACTCTGGCAGGAGCATGTCAGGCACAATGACTTACTCTGGCAGGAACATGTCAGGCATAATTATTCACTCTGGCAGGAGCATGACAGGCATAATGACTCATCCTGTTCTCACTTGCCAACCTGACCATTAGTTGGGGTATTATGGAATCACCAAGTCCAAATGGTTGTGCAGTTATTGTGAATCTGTTAGCTGCTTAAATTGTTGAAAAACATGTTATTATACCTCCTGCATATACGAGGGATAAGTGTATGGTGTGATGTGCAAGTGGATGTAAAGCCTTACCAACACTTTTCCAGACAACCACCAGTTTATTTCATTTGGCATGGGGAAGCTTTTTGCAAGTAAGAGGTGAAATGAAAAAATTATGATGATATGGTTCACATGAATTGTATAAAGAACATAAAAAGGACAAAAGGGGCATCATAGTAAAGTTGATGGGAAAAGGAGAGGAAGAGTGAAAGAAGCATTCAGGGTGAGTGTAGCCTGTGCAGGGAAGTTAAATGGCACAGAATGTAGTATTGCAATAGCTAGAAATGGTTCCGCTGAGAATATGCAATAATTGTCTCTGCCATTTTGGATGAGCTATATAATAACAGAAATAGGACATGCATTCATGGAAATGTAGTCTTCTCAAAGGTGATGTATTGTTGCTTATTTGATGAATAATGCATTATTTTGTAAATCACTTAGATTTATGTGTATTGACTGATGATATTACAGTTTTAGCAATGATTTTTTGCAAATAAATATTATATTTTATGAAATGACAGTGAAATTTATCAAGATTGGATAGTCCTACCTTAATTTTAAAAGGGATACTTTACTAAACTGCATTATAGTCAACATTATAAGTTGTTTAGTATAACCTTTTGCAAAAATGATGGAGTGACTAGTATTAGAGAAGAGCATATATGATTTTAGAGCATATTTCTTTCACTAATTGTAGTTTATTGGCATAGTATGGTCATAAATAGAGTAAATGCTATGACCCATGAGGAGGTAAACAACATTTGAAATTGGCGCCCTAAAAGTTTGTGTACTGTAAGCTGCTGCCACCTGGTAGTGATATGTGGCCCCACTGAACGCTGGGTCGGGGGTTTTCGCCATTCCTCCACATTCCCTGGTTATCTCGGTGGGTAAAGCGATACTATTGATCGAGGGAGGGTATATGTGTCTGGAAATAGTGCTCGTGGAGTGTTTGAAAGTGCAGTTCGGGAGAAATAAGTGGAAATAAGACAAGCAACTCCCAGAATCCCTTGCGCTTCCCAGTTTCAAACATGGCGGACACCTACAAACTTGGAGACCTAGTTTGGTGAGTTTTGTGAGTCATTTATTCGATTATTAGCCACTATCATGATAATATGGCCGTATGAGTGATCCAGATAGAGGTGACTGATGATTTTTTTATTGTCTTCCACAGGGCGAAGATGAAGGGCTTTTCTCCATGGCCAGGCAAGGTGAGTGGCCAAGCAGGGGGCTAGCAGGGGTAAGGCTCCGGGCCGGCACTGTCCTTTACTAAGGAAATATGGGGGGGAATAATGAAAAAAATACTATATTCATGTCTCGTAAACTCAGAGAGAACCACAGACGCCTAGCCATAGGAGAGTAAAGGAATTGGAGGAAGGGGAGACCATGCATAGGCTGGCTCCCCACCCAGCAACTGAAGAGAAATGACAACCACCCCATAGCCTAACACGTCCAGCCAGTCGCCAGTTTATTCAGATTTATATAGGACAGAAACACAGGGGCTCAAACATAACTTTGTGTTAATTTCAAATTGCAGCCAGAATTGACATTGAAATTATATTCTCACCACTTTGTTTATGCAGTTCAAACTAACCTGATATACAGTGTCCATTAGCTGGGTTTGATTCTGAAAATTAATCCATTTTTTTAAGTTTTCTTGTTGGCTATTACTTTCTGTGTCCTCAAAAAGTATTTGGGTGACAGGATATGTTTGCAATTGACACACTCAGGCCACACACTTGAGTACGGTCAGTTGGTCCTGGTTTATGTACCTATTAATCCAGCCAAATCTAATTTAACCTGACCAAGCCTTGCTTAACCTGTGGTAATTATCAAACTTAACCTATGATAAACACTGGAATACCCTGTGGGCAGGTGGGTTTTGGGGCTGGGTCAACCTGTTAACTATATTGCCCCACCCAGGGTTTGTAGTGTCAGTACCATAGAATGCCCGAACCCATCCCAACTCCCTAATCCTTAATTTATTTGGGAAAGGTCAGAACAGGTAATTTGTATGGATTTTCATTTGTTTTGTGATCCTGCCAAATAATTTTAGGCTGTGTCAAGGAATGTGTAGATAGTTTTCAGTAGTTTCTGTGTTTGGAGTGCAGTGCAGTATAATGGTACCGTTACACATATATTTACTAGGAGCATGAGTGAGTTGTAATTCCCTAGAATATTATGTAAGGTGCCCATAATGTAGCAGAAAAAACTTATTGTATGTAGGCCTATATGCACTAAGTTTAGAAATACAGGCTATATTATTTTGGTAAGGTGATACTGTACTGTACAGTAATCAGCGAAAATATTGGCTATTTAACAACTGGCTTTTGCTTTTGCTGATTGTTATGTATACTTAAGTAATTTTTTTAAATTGAGGCATATGTTTCCCCATCTATTTTATCCAATTTCCACATGTATGCTTTGTTTCCTGTGCTTAATGGCAGAGACCATCATACTACAGTATAATGGCTAGAAAACCACCATAACGTAACGTAATCAGACCTTGCCTCACCCAACCTAGACCTAACCACAGCATGATTTTACCTGACTTGGTCATATTTCCGTGTGTAATTATTTGGATAAACCCAGCCATAGGTTGCAATAGGGTAGAGTAGCTTAACCTGTGAATTGCAAGCCACAATTTAGGGTGGGTAGTGTCACGTTGCGAGCCACAGCTCAAGCTGTGCTGGCCATGCATCACCTTCTTCTTTGCTATTCTTATCTCATTCTAGTAGTTCAGTTACTCTTCTAGGAGCTGCCTAGCATGGGCCAACCGGCCTACTGCAGTTATCCTCTCCTTATGTTCTTATGTAAACAACTCGACCCGTATGCAAACTTACGCATAGCACTATGCAAAGACAGAGAGAGAGAGAGGTTTTTTTCTTTTCACCAGATGATGCCCTGGGTGCTTATCTTCAAGTTAAAAAAAAAAAAAAAATCCTTCATTTTTTGCACAGCACGGGGTGGGATAAATAAAGGTAATTGCGCAATCCCTGGGTTAAGTATTAGCTGTAACAATCAAGAAAAGAGCAGTTTGGAATATTGCCCAGCTTAAAATTGCAGTAACATTTTAACAGACCTCAACTAATTTAACTTAACTCACTGGGGAAGTGTTGTCTTGAGTGATTCCCCATACAGTGTTTCAACCTGAGGTAGGTTAAGTTAGATCAGTCCCGCTAGGCTCACAGGCAGGTTTAGCACCCCATTGCAGTGCAAGAGGAAAAATGCATCCAGTAAGAATAAACAGGAAATTATTTGAGAAAGCAGTGATAGAAGGAGAGGAAAAATAGGTACCGTACACCTAAAAAAAGAATAGGAAAGAAATCAAGAAGATTAGTTTCCTAAAACATTTCTGCATCTTCACTAAAGCCAGATAAGATTTTTGAATACCAGGAAAAGTTATGTATGCTATTGTGTATTGTTACTGTCTAGGACAGGAAATAACCTAGACTGATTTTATATTATTATTGTATTATAGAATTTTAAGTCTTATGCTGCCTGCAGATGATTTTGTGTAACTTGAGACCTCATACGATTGGGATAATTGATAGCTGTATCTTACACCTCTAGTTAAAAAGAAAAAAAAAATCTCACCTAAGCTGAATAAAATTGTCTGGAGGGACCAAGGATGAAATAATGAATGCATCACCAGACTCAACTGGTTGAGATGTAGGGAATATACAGCGAAACAGGCTGTAGTGTCATGAGGAGAAACAAAGCATGATACGTAGAAAGTTAAATTCATTGCATTTGCATTATTATTATTATTATTTTTTTTTTACAGGTATTCTTGCTGTCTTCAGGTTGTTTTACTTAGCTTTGGAGAAACTTCCTGAACTGAGTGGTTAGATACTGTATTCCCTTCATTAACCAGTCCACAATTAGACATCCTTCCTGTAGTTGAAGAAAATGGTATGGTGGTAGCAGGAATAAAGCAAAAAAGGAGACATTATGAATTATTTGGAAGTACTGTACACAGCTTGCCGTAGGCATGATTATATTAGTTCCAACCTTTGCAGAACCATCTTATTTTTTTCTGAAGCCATTTTATGTATTCAAAAATATTAATTCCAGTAGTACCAGATAGAATTTAGGCCCCATGCTGTATTAAGTTACTGGGTATAGTTGCATAAATTTCAGTGTTCTGTGGTTATAAGATGGAACTGGGTCTGTTCTGTTACTAGTCAGATCAGCCTTACAGTTTGACTCTGTTGCTTTTGGACAGCGACTGAGCAGAAAGAGGTTAGGGATCTTTGTCAGGTTAGAGGAAATGTATTATAGTTAACTCTTGACTCTGGGTGACATCCTTTTTATTTTATTCTTACTGCTACCAGACAGTATTATGGAACTTAGGATGGCTTTTGGTATTGAAGATGTTTGTTAAGGCAATACCTAATCCCTCTGGTTTGTCAAGTCTGTCATATGCTGGATAAAATCTCATGAGATGGGAAAAATAAAGCAAAAAAGATGTCCATGGGCTAAATGCGTTGATGTGTGTGGAGATATTGTACTGTATATGGATACATGACCCAACCCCTTGTATCCTGTGACATCCGTTTAGGCTAAATTTGTTCTTGCTCTTTGATACTTTTTGGACTGGGCAGATTAGGTATACATTTTTTTTTTTTATATATATAATAACAATAATAAACAAGCTCCACAGCCTGTTCCCAAGGTCCAGTAGTCCTCCTACATACCGTACACCTCCACATGTCACCACTTCAGCACTAACACCCACCTTCCATATTGAATACATGCTAGGGCTGTCTCATACAGACTGGTGTATTGGTATTGGCGAGGATATTTCTATGACATGTCGATAGGTCTTCTGGTAGGTCAGTAAGGTCTGCTTTATGAAATTCATATCCTTGAACTGTTCCCTGCCCCAGCCAGGATTTGAACCTAGGACCATTAGGACTGCAGGCAACCTCTCTGCCAGTTCAGCCACTGTCTGTCATAAGTTGTTTGAAAGTGAGTGGGGGTTAGCAAGAAACTTAAACATACTGTTGCTCCCTCTCTTACAATCTTTCAGATACACTTTTGGAGAAGCATATGGTAGGCTATATGGAGTTATTTTTCAGCAGTCTACAAAAGTTGTGCTGAAACTTTAAAAAATGATGTGATAATTAGTTAACTTGAAAGAAGTTGTCTACCAGTGGAATTTCAGTTTCTACCTGTGTTTGTAATGTTCACTAGTGATTTGTACATACACTGTTTAACCTCAAGAACAACACTTTGTGTTTTGCCATAAGAACAATATTAGTGAATTTCAGATGATGAAATTTGGGGGTTGCAGACCAGCTACTGTATTGGAATCCACTAAATTTGTCTGTAGGGAAGCAGCTGTATGTCACTGGATTTGAGGGGTTAAGATGTGGTGCTGGAGAGGGACCCTTGCATGTGTTGGCACTGATTGACCCTTTCATGTGTTGGCACTGATGGACCCTTTCATGTGTTGGCACTGATGGACCCTTTCATGTGTTGGCACTGATGTTGGACAGGTTGCTTGGTAATACAGGCATCCCTCAGCTACTTCTCTGTCTCCCCAAAAGGGTAAGGTGGACAGCAGAAGGGCAGTTGAAGCCTGTAGTCCACTGGGATCACATTTAAGATGAGCCTGGGACAATAACAAGATGATAATGAGTATAAAGTTGTGTAGTAATAATGAATGGTTTGTTGTGTTGCAGGTCATCCCAGCCCGAGACAATGTCAAGAAGCCTAGCAAAAAGCACTGCCACTTTATATACTTCTTTGGGAGTGAGAATTAGTAAGTACTGTACCTTGATTTACACACACACACACACACACACACACACACACACACACACACACACACACACACACACACACACACACACACAAAGCAGCGAGCGCTCACATATTGTGTGAATATTGTACCTGGAAAGTCCCGCTGTATGAGATTTCCGTGTTAAAGGGCCATATGTTTACATGTTAAAGGTTTTCGAGGTACCGTACCTATGCCAGCCCCAAGTTAACCTTTTGGGGCAACTTTCAGGATTTTTTTTTTTCCAGGACATTTACCTACCTAATAAAGACTTCATTACATGGCTACAAACTCTGGAGTATTCCTCACCTTGAATAGTTGAGGTTGTGGGCCTGCTGGGGGGAGGGGGAGTGGGGTTCCATGGCCCCAACAAAAGAGCAATGATCACACAGAGCACGTGTGCAGCCAGAGCAAGAGGAGAGGATAGGCTGAGCTGGTGTAGGAATGCTCAGTGGACTGTGACAACACCCCACGCAGTCACGTGACAGTCATATGTCATAGACTGATTCAACCCACACTTTACCTGTCACTGGCCACGTTGTCTGTTTCCACTGCGTTATGACCCTAATGTGCTGTGTTATGACTTTCAAATAAATTGGGGCCTCTGGCCGTGTTATGTCTATCGTCGCTGCATAGTATGGTTCTCAAAAAAATGGGCAGCTACATCTGCCCTTGTAATGTCTATCATTTTCGTGTTGACTAAATTTTGGCATTAGATTTTGCCTTCCATGTTATGTGAGCATCATGCTATAGGATCATGCATTATATGAGCGCTGACTGTAAATATAGGTACTGATATATATATGGCGGGGGACAGGGCGACTTGGAGGCGATTTGTTTGTGGCCACCCCAAACGGGATTGAGGCGTCTGGCAATAGATAGATAGATAGATATATATATATAAAGCACTGTGAGTAAAATGAATAAGTTAGTAGATTGGAAACTGTAATAAAGTAGAATTATGCCTGTTTTGCAGGATAGTAAACCAAGCTGAATTATACAGTAGCTACTTTATCATTAGTTGTTTATCCCTGTCAGTAGTTGTCACACTGCCGTAGGAGCTGCCTAGCATGAACCAGGGGGCCTAATGCAGTTATCATCAGTGCTTGTGTACTTCATATTACCTATTAAATAATTGAAGGCATTCATTTCTGATATACCATATGCAGTAAATAATGTAATAAGGTTCACTTATCTCCCACCCAAACAGTGCATGGATTGAGTCTGCCAACATGAAGCCGTATTTCCAGTACAAAAATCGCCTGATGAACAACAAAACCTCCACATTCAAAGAAGCTGTTGAATGTATTGAAAGATACATTGGGGAAAATAATATTACGGTAAGTTTATTGTAGCTTTGTTTGCTGTGTTTAAAATAGAGTTACTGGTACTTTTCTGTGATTTGAGGATAACCTGCATACTGAGTACCACGTAGTCGGTTTGTTTTCATTTTAATGACACAGGCCACTCCTTCAGATTGAATACTGGTACCTACTAAGTTATGGTTGCATGAAATGTTAGGAGCCTCGGTTATGAAATAGGAATGAGTGTTTGGTAACTAGTCAGATTGACTTTTCTTTCATGCTATACTGGGACATTAATCCCTGTCAGTTTTTTTTTTTTTTTCCTCTCACTCTCTCTCTCTCTCTCTCTCTCCATACTGTACTGCTGTGGCTAATTGTATGAGCAATTTGTGATAGTATAGATTGCATCCTTGACCTACATTGAGGGATGGCTACTATCAGCCATGGGGTACTACCATGAGGGAGAAATGTGGCTGCAGTGGTAGCAAATACTGTACCTATAAAGTCATCACTCTCAGGCAGGAAACATTCAACCACAAGTACCAAGAGTCAAGAGGCTAAGATTTGACTCTCATGTTATTGCAATTCTTATGACACTTGCCATGTTACGTATTTTCCCAAGCAGTTTCTAGCACTTGTTGGGATGTACTCAGTTCTTCACTCAGCTGCCAGTCCATTGAAAGTGTTAGTTGTCCCTTAATGAACCTCGGTATGGGGATTCCTTGAAGAGGCAGCATGGTCTCAGACAGTTGTTAGATTGATTGATTGAAATAAGAAATTTGATTGCCCTAAAATATTTGCCAGTGATATATTAAATAAAGGTAGGTGAGGGCACTCACCATCCACTCACTCAATGTAGTGCTGCTCTCTGGTGCCTTCCCTTTCCTCTCTTCCTTTTTTCCTTCCTTCCTCTTCTGTCTTTCTTTCCTTCATTCTTTCCTCTTCCTTCTGCCTTTGGATGACTCTACACTGAGTGACAAGCCAAATGGTTTCCTGTACACCAGGATGCCATTTACTATACTGAGTGGTAACCATATACCCTAACCAAATTATGGCGCCTGATGGTTTTGTGGGTAATTAAGGTGCTCCAGTTGGAGTGAGCCTCTGCAGGTTTATATCCAAGGGGTGGTTGGGGTTTATTGCACATGTAGTGTTACTCCGGGATGAGAGAGGCTGGTCACTCTCATCATAAATGTTAGGACCAATTTGCCTAGCTCCGTGCTCCTGCGTTGCTCATGGGACAACACGGGATTAGATGTTGAATGCATGAATGATGATAGATTGAAGATTCTTAATGTTGGTAGGTGGGGGCACTTGTCATCCACTCTCTCATTGTGATACTGCCTTCAGGCAACTCTACATTGAATGCTAAGCCAAATGGTTTACTGTAACCCAGGAAACTGCTGACATTGGTGGGTGGTAACCTTCCAGCCAGATAATGCCTGGTGGTCAAGTGGGATAAGGAGTTCTAACTGGATAGGGCCAGAGTAGTTTATCGCTCACAGAATGCCACTCAGTGGCAAGTGGGACTGGTTACTCATGCCTTAAATGTCAGGAATGAGTAGCCTATCCCTGGGCCTCTACACTCCTGATGAGACAGACAAGGACTGGATGATGGATGGATATACACTTGCTCCAAAACTTATAAATGCCCACTTTGTGCAAGAGAATCTAACAACATAGGTGATGGCTGTTGCAAAATGTGTGATGATTCCTCTCACATTGGTAAACCTGCTTTCTTGAAGGTGCATTATATTATATGCTTGCTACACATGTTACTTGCTCAAAAAAGGATCAGTGCCCACTTTGCGCAAGAGAATCGGACAAAGTACCCACTGACTGTTGTAAAGTGCCTGATGATTCCACCCCACATTGATATACCTGCTTTCCTGAAGATGCATTATGTTATATCATAGGCTAGTTATGTTTCGTAGTCAGTATTATCACGTAAATATTCAGGTCATAAAGTGTTAGCTATGTTATCATACGACAGTCATGAGCTGTACTGAACATATCGAATACCATTGAGCCCTCCTGGACTATTCTTTTTGGAGCTAGTGTACAGCTGGTATCGATGTTGGATGGGATACTTTCTTGCGGTGGCACTGGTTGGCTCTGCTGCATGGTCATACAAATGTCCCTCCAATTCCCTCCGTGTCCCTCTAAAGGAGGATGGTAGATTGCAGAGGGAGGGTTTACATTCAAATGAGTCTGGGGTTAAAATTTTTACCACTGCCATAACAAATATTAACCCCTTTGATCCACCAGCATCTGTATGTATTGTATAATTTTTTTTTTTTTTTTTTTTTTAAGCTTATTATTATTATTATTATTATTTTTTTTTTTTTGAGTTGGAGAGAGTAGAAATTGTTAGCCCGCTCACTGTCCCCAGGTCTTTCAAAAGCTGCATGAAATAATCTGTAAATATAAAAAATGGTAATGCTGTAGTAGTATTTGTAGCTCCGGGTTCAGCTGAAATGCAAACCTGGTAGACTGCAGCTTTCTGTGACAGTTCACCATCCACCTTTTGGGGGATAGGGAGACAGTTGAGGGATACTTGTATTACAGAGCATCATACATGCCCAACTGTATCTGTGTTGCCACATGAAAGCATTCTGGTTTGGCACCAAGTAGCAGTAGTAAGGTGAAACAGTTCTTCATTGGAATAATGGTATTTCCTCTCTTCTCTTTAACAGGTACCAGACGTTAAGGAGGAAACAAACGATGCAAACCACACCGAGAAAAGTGTCACACCATCCAAAGAAAAGAAAATCAAGGTGAGGACTTTTTATCAGTTACCAATGTGTTCTGTGATGTCTTCTTATTTTATTTAATCCTCTCAGTACTGTGTAGTCCTGGAGAGGGATGCCTTTATATGGTGGCACTAACATATCAGGGCAGCTCAAGTGCTTGGTTATATAAATGTCCCCTGGCTATATCCCTGTCCCCCAAAAGGAGGATGGTGGCTTGCAGAAGAGGAGCAGCTTAAGCCTGCAGTCCATTGGACTCACATTCCGATGAGCCTGGAGTTGCAACTGCTACTACTACTACTACTACTACTACTACTACTACTGCTACTACTACTGCTACTACTACTACTACTACTACTAATGAAGCTGCTGCTTCAGCTGCTGTTGCAGCTACTAGCACTACTACTGCTACCATCACTACCACTAGTAATACTACTGCATCAAATACTATCACTACTACTACTACTACTACTACTACTACTACTGCTGCTACTGCTGATACCACTACCACCACAACCCCTCCAGTTCAGTTTCTGTATTTGCATCCCACATGATTTATTTATTTGTTTTTAAGTGGATGGGTTTGATTTTTTTTTTTTTCATAAATCGCTGTTGTGTTGGAGGTCCTCGTTAAGTTGAGTAAATGGGCTCGTAGGAGTAGTAGTAAGAGTATCTGTCTGTCTGTCTATAGCCAGTTACCTTCATCTCGGAAGGGTTGGCCACACATGAATCATTTCTTTATCACATGTCTTCCGTCATCAAACTGCCCTCTCTCCAACTGAAATTCACTGATAAAAGTTGTCATTGGACTGAAGGGGTGAAAGGGTCAAGGTATTGTCGGTTTACCTGTACTGGACTTCAGTTGAGCGTTTTCCCACCTTCCAGTCACGTGATGTAGTGCAACCTTAAGATAGCTGTACACTGAGTGACAAGCCAAGTGTTTTTATGTAACTCAGAAAACTATTTAATATTATTGATAACCATATAATGAAATGATGTAAGGTGGTCTAGTGGGTTAAGGTGCTCCAGTCAGATGGGGCCTGCCAGGGTTGACATCCAAGGGATGGTTTAGGTTTATTACTGTGATGCAGCTCAGGGGTGAGCAACTGAACACCATTGCCTTAAATGACAGGACTAAGCAACCTAAACCAGCTCCATATGCTCCTTGAGACAGTGAAGAGTGGGTGAGAGAGAGAGAGAGAGAGAGAGAGAGAGAGAGAGAGATTGAGTGAGAGAGAGAGAGAGAGAATGAAAGAGTTGTGTTACTTTGAACACATACTCACATATGAGGACTTGTTTTTTTTTTTTTGTTTTTTTTTTTTTTTTTTTAATGTGTCCGACTCTGGGCATAGGCTTCACAGCCTGCTATCAAGGCCCAGCAGTCCTCCTACATACCATACACCTCTACGTTTGTGTGTCTAATCCCAGGATGACAACAAACTGAAAAAGTTCTTGATTTTGCACCTGTAACCCCTTGAGGTTCACTCAATTGCAGTTCAGCATTGCAGCAGGAAGGTGTTGCCAAGATACGCAGAATTAGCAAATATAGTCATCCTGGTAGGTAGGGGCATCATCCATCACTTGATATAGTGCTGGATTCAGGTAACTGCACAGGTATGAGCCAAGTGGTTCCCAGTACAGTACTGTAACCCAGGAAACCATTTAATACACTGGGTGCCAACCATATAACCAGATAGTTGCCTGGTGGTCAAGTGGGTCAAGGCATTCCAACTGTATGTGGTCCATGAGGCTGTCAGATGAAGATTGAGTTTTATTAGTCAGTTAATGCCACTCAAAGGAGAGTGACTGGTCACCCTCACTTAAATGTTGGGATTATGTAGCCTAGCTCTGGGTCCCTTTGCTCCTGATTTGGCAGGAAAAGATGGGCAGAGATTGAAATAGACTCTAGGATGTTACTTTAGCCTGGACTCTCTGGCTGAGCAGACCCATCAACCACAGGTAAGCAGCTGCCTCTGTGGGACCGTCCTACTGTTGCAGTACAGTACATTCACTTTTTAGGGATCTGGGACCTCATTGTGGCACCATAGACTGCACCTCACCAGGGTCAGACTAGGGTACTTCCCCATGGCAGGGTGTGGGAAAATATGAGGAAGTTTGGCTCCTGGGTGTATGCCACAGCTGCTTTGCTCCACCCAGGGTGCAGTGCACTACTATGTGTAGGCTCCCCATAGTCACTGGTGTAAGGATGTAATAACTCTCACAGTCAACCACATTATTATCATCACAAGCAGAAGCTTCTGACAGTCCCCTGCCAGCATTGCATTGTGTCTTACATATTTCTCTTTCTTCCTTAATTATCATAAATATTGCTCTTTCCTCCTTAATTATCATAAATTTTGCTCTTTCCTCCTTATTTTTTATTTTTTATTTTTTTTAAATGCGAGGAAGAAGGAACCAAAGGCCATGAGCCCGCAGTTACAGTTCCCTCCAAGAGAAAAACAAAATACAATAGAGAGCCAAATTCAAGATCCGATCATTTTGAGATGCCTGGACACACTGCGTTTGAAAGACTGGAGATCATAGGCAGCAGGAAATACAGACAGAGGGAGACAGAAAGTAGCCTTTGATCTCATCCTTTTTTGGTTTTTGCTTCATATGGGTGTCTTCTAAAGTGTAATAATACTTCATATACAGTTGGTTCTGTATTTTCTGGGAAACAGGCAAATCAGTTTTACTGGGAGCAATTGGCAGTATTCTGTAATTTACTGAGGATTTTGGTGGTAGGTAGTGGTGACCATGATCTATTAACTTGATATACTGTAGTCCTGCCTACTTTTTCCTTCCTCCTTGTCTTTCCCCCTGTGTGTCTTCCCTCCTCCCTTTCTACTTCTGCCTTTTCTTACTGTCACTTTTATTACTTTTCTTTCCGCTTCAGGTGACTCTATTCTGAATGACAAGCCTAATAGTTTCCTGTAACCTAGGAAACCATTTATAGTGCTGGGTGGTAACCATATAACCAAATAATGGGGTGAAGTTGAGCCTGCTATGGTGCCCTGGTTAACTTGATGGAGAGTGCAAATGTGGCATCCATCCAGGAACCAAATCTCCATGCTAATCCCCACACCTCTCTGTGGCTAGGTGCTGTCAGCTGCAAGAGAACATCAGTTCATCGTATTGGACAATCCTACAGGGGCAGTTGCTTGCCAGGGGTAGTAGTAGTAGTAGTTGTTCCCTAGGCAGTCTGGCCGAACAGCCCCGAGTCCCTTAGGAAGGCCACGGCCGAGACCGGGCTTTCCCACAGAACTCTCAAAGAGTGTATGTTGTGTTGTTGGTGTAGGTGATTGTGTGCAATGCAGTGTTCCATAATGTGCCTTATAGTATGGGGTGCTGTGTTGCATCCTGGACAGGCATCAGCGACGGAGTCATCCAGCCTCTTCTGGTGCTTGCCAGGGGTTGATGGGTGTGCTCAGCCAGACAGACCAGGAGTTATCAGCAACAACAACTGAGGATTTAGCTCATTGAATCAGTATTTTACTCTTGCCATTTCCAAAGGGGATTCACCTTAGTAGCTATACGGTACTGTTTAAAGTTTTCAAACTGGAGGAGCTAGATTTAGCCTTCATTAACCCCTTCACTACTGGACATGCTTTATAACGTGAATTAAAATGTCTGGTTAGAGCCAGAGTTCAAATGAATATTACATTATCTTAGTGAAAGGGTAATAAAGGATAATGAATTTCATAAAAGGCTGTATTTATTGAGGTCTGCCCAGTAACTTAGAAGAAAATATACTGTACTTTAACTTTCATTGTGGTACTGGATTGGGACACCTTCTTGTTATGGCATTGATATAGCTGGATGGCTCCTCTGCTTGAGCATACAGATGTCCCTTAACTTCCTCTCTAGCTCCAGATAGGAGGAGGATGGATTGCAGGATAATGGTAACTTCAGGATGCAGTCCACTGAACTCATATGCAGATGAGCCTGGGATTACTATTTACTATTACTACCGCTCTTACTGTCTTATAGCTTTATATGAGTTCTACATCTTTATAATTATTGTCAAGGTTGCTTCCTAGTGTTAACTAAGCAGTGGTGCGAGTAGCGGCAGCTGTAGTACCAAGTGAGTCACGGTGTCAGAGCTGCCAAGGCTGAAGGATGCTGCAGCTATGACTTATAATGCAGCAGCTTCTGCTCTTACTGGCTAATGATGTCATAGAAATTAGTTACATCGTAGTTCCTCTTCGTTGTACAGACCACCCCGAAACGTCGACCAAACAGTGATGCGAGTAGCGGCGGCAGCAGTACCAAGAGAATCAAAACATCAGATCTGCTAAGACTGAAAGATGCTGCACTTGACTCCCCTTCCAGTCACAATGCCAAGGCTCGGGTCTCTGCACTATTGAACAGACCAGTACACATCGAGAGACCTGTGAGTTGATCTGTGGTTTTGTTAATTTTCCAGTAAAGATATGTAAGTACCTTTTAATCATTTGGCCAGTACAGTAAAACTGGATCATTCAGATTAGCATTTCTGTATGCATGATGTACACCTGTGGTCAGAAATACTGCTCCAGTTTTCAGTCAGACAATTGTGAAGCTCATACAGTACTCTAGCATGTGTTTGGCTTCGAAGATCACAGTACTGGACTGGGTTCAAAAGTCTTTGCTCACTGTCTCATTATTTATTATAAGGAAGTAGATTAATATTTATGTTTACAACTGCAGTCGTGGCTCAGTTGGTTAAAGCGCTCCGCTCTGACCAAAGGGTCGGAGGATCGAATCCACCCAAGAGTCATTGGTAGACATCGGGAAGGGCATCCGGTCATAAAATGCTACACACTCCAAACCAGAGTCCTCTACCCAGGGGCAACGCCTTAGCCCTTATCCAAAAAAGGAGGGACCTGGCTTATTATTAAAAAAAAAAACAAAAAAAAAAAAAAAAGGCCATAAATTCTTAATTTTCATAACTTACTGAAAAATAAAGTTCATATTCCAAATTTTGCGGTAATGTAAATGATATGCATGACTTTAACCCCTCCATGCCGAGCTATTTATAGCGTTGTTGTTTACTCACTACAGGAATTTCCCCCAAAGTAGCCTGTTTTCAAACCTTAACACCTCAAAAACTATAGCAGTTAGGGAAATAAAATTAAAGACCATTATTACTCGCCAACTCCTCTTCTTGCGAATGAAAGTATCCCCAGGCCTGTAGGTCATTGCATCGAGGAGTATAGACATGAGGAAGAGGGCTAATTTTTGCCTGGAGAACAGGATGTGTTTGTGCGTCTGCCATTGGCAGCGGCCCCGACTATGGCTTTGCTCTCAACGTAATTACTTCTCCATTGCTAGATTAACTAGACAGCAGTGTCCAAGGCATGCCCTACGGCACTGTCACTGAGTCCTTTCCTGGTATCGTTGGAAAGAGGCTTGGCAGGGGTGGATGAGGCAAAAGTCCATGTGAGGTGGGAACGGAATTGGATGAGAAGGGTTAAGAAAATGTCGTCTTACACCCCGCAGAGTCACAGAAATGACTGGGGTATGGTTGGCTCGGCTGGTGGGAATCCCTCCTTAGCTTTTGGTGATGAGACAAAGGGGCAGCCACTTCAGACTGTGGCGTGAAAAACAGGTGCGGTTCCTACCAACACCCGGTGTTGCTGGGCCACCAATTTCTTGACAGCTCCAACTGACACCAGATGGTTAGAGGTTAAGCAGCAACAGAATAGACATTGCAGATTTTTGCAGTGCAAATACTTTGCAGTATTTAATTCTCTAACATTATTGAGGCCTTTGAATGCTCATATACATTTGGAGAAAAACACATCAGTTATCTGTTCTTTGGTATTTTCATATATCAGTACAGCACTAGGTACTTTAAATTAGCAGAGGGGGGTTTTTCCCGAGCTGATTGAAACTAGTCAGAATGAAATAGAAGACATCAGAGATAAGGAGTAAGTGAAACCATTGATATTTTGCTTATTTATTTATTGATTTTTATATATCCTACTGTATGTGAAGTATACAGTGTATTCCCAGAGCATGCATAAATTAGACAGTGTGTTTCCTGAGTTTATTTTTATATCATACTGTGAGCACAAACATTTGAGTATGCCATGCATTGGAGCAGTTCATCATGTTCATTGGAGAGACAGAGAGAGAGAGAGAGTTTCTTTAAATATAGTCATTTAAGTAATTTAGTTGGTAAAGTGTTTAAGTGGGCATCATTTTGATTTGCTGTTGTCTTGACCACCAGTCAATAGATGCAAGAACATAACCAGGAGATAACAGCCTTTGACCCATTTGTGGTAAAGTGGCAGTTTTCTTTGTATTTTGAGCTTTCTATATAGTAACCAGGGCGCTTAACCTTTTTATTTATGGATGGTCTCATTTCAAACCACATTAAATTGTCTTGGTAGCAGAAATTATAAATACAGGCCATAAATCTGAAGTTAATTATTTTAACATAGTTTAACACTGAATCCTCAGTCTGGCCACATGCATTAAATTTTACCATTATTCTGCCTTCAATATTGGGAGAGGATAGCCTAGACTTGGGCCTATACACTCCTGATGGGGAAGATGGGGTAAAGGAAAAGATTGGATGATAGATAGGTAGATAGATAGATATTTTGTAGTTTTTGTTGTATATGTTCTTCACATACACATGCCAGCCAAAGTCAGTGTTATTTTTATCCCCCCAACAGGACACGCCACCCCTGGATGTAGGTAGTGTAACTCAGACCTTAAAAGACAAGAAAATTGAGCCATCAGGTCTCAAATTTGGGTTCCTTGGATTGGGCATCATTGGGTCCGGCATTGTGAAGAACCTCCTCAACAGCGGCCACAGTGTTATGGTGTGGAACAGATCAGCAGAGAAGGTAGGTGCATGGTTACTAGAGTTTGCAATACAGAATAAAAGTGTGGAAACATAGGGAGTCATATACAGTACAGTACTGTAATGTTTTCTCAGTTTGTTGGTTTTCGGTGATTAAGTCAAAGAAAATGTACATCGACATCCTTCTCCATATATACTCACACACACACATATACACATTATGTCATTACCAACTTGCCTAGCCGCGGGCTCCTATGTTCGTCATGGGGAAATATAGGATTGGATGATGGATGGATGAATGGATACATAGCTGGTGCAACGAAGACCTTGATAAGAAACAGAGGCTTGAGTGTTGCAGCTGCGCAAGGCTTACATGAAGGAGTGTTAGTGCCAACTTTAACATATGGATGCTAGACTATGGTGTGGCATGAAAATGAAAAGTCAGGAGTAAGAGCAGTGGAGATTGGACTGCTGAGGAATGTATGTGGAGTACTGAGGGTGGATAGGATACAAAATAATGTGATTCGTGAAAGATATGGAGTGAGGAAGTCTGTTGACACCAGAATCAAAGAGAGTGTACTGAGATAGAATGGTCATGTGGAGAGAATGGATAACAATAGAGTGTTGAAAAAGGTATATCTGAGCAAATTTGAAGGAGGGAGGAGGTGAGGTAGGCCAAGGAGAAGGTGGAGGGATATGGTGGATGAGTGTGTGAGGAAGAGAGGTTTGGAAGTCGGTGAGGCTGGGGGAGTTGCCCCATGAGGAGCGTAGGAGCCTGGGACTGGGCAAGTTGATCCTGACATTTAAGATAAGAGTGACCAGCCTCACTCATCCCTGAGTGGCATTACGTGAACAACAAATCCCATACACATACAGTTTGGCACACATTACATTCATACATTGACATATACATACTCTACAGGATGGATATTGCATTAAGGATGAATATTGTTATGCCGTTTCCCCTATGTTTCCAGACTTTTGACATACCTTGTATAGTGAACGCACAGTGTGTTGTGCTATTATATAAGGCTGCATTGTACGTGAATTCACATTTTTTGCCTTGCCTCTTCATCATTATTTGTTCTCATTAAACATTCATGTTGTGTGTCTGTCATGTTGAAGCACTTCCTTGTACTAGTGATGTATTTCATGCCAAAGTATAAAACCTTGTGTCAACTACATGATTTTCGTACTAGTGTTGGGTGAGAAGTAATAGAGAATGAGTACGAGTAGGGAGGTGAGAAGATGTGTGAGTTTGGGGTGAGAGGTGTGAAAGGCATAAAAGAATGGAATGATTAGTGAAGAGATATGTGCACTTTTTCACTGGGAACTTTTTTGAGTACTAGTTTTCGTATTTTTAGACTTTCTTTACAGTTTTGCCCTTGTAATTAAGCAGTGATTTCCAAAATACCAGCTGTATAAAATAACTTCTACTGTAACTTTATGGGAAAGCCTGCAAGTTGTCATGGAAGGTAAAATGGAACTTAGTAGACCATTTTTCTCTGATATACACGGAACATAAAGGGAAAAATGGCAATAAAAAAGGCTATTAATAATGAGGATTGCCTGCAGCAGTACCTCAGTTTTTAATAGCCTAGTGTATAGTGGGTGGTGTTTGGGGAGTTGTAGTCTCCCATTGGCTCATAATGGGGGAACCAAGGGAGATACTAGAGGTGCATTCAAATACAGAAGTCCGTATCCCTCGCCTGCGTCTGTACCATTGCTGGGTTCATGGACACTTGGATGTGATGCAGTGGAGTGAGGTGCATATTACCATTCTTCTGTGGATTGTTATGTGCACCCTTGTCCACTTCATGTGACTGTGAATTCAGCAGTGACCAAGCAGTAGAGGAGGTGAACAGACTTTAGAACAGATTCTTGTTTTTTATGACTTAACTGACTTGGTTGGTTACGATAGTGGATGGAGCATAGGGGAGTGACATCACAAGTTTTGGTGCATCCAATTGTCGTAGAGTTTAGTCGGTGAGGGATAAGGGAGACTGTGAGGGAAGGAAGCATGAGGAGGGATAAGATGAGTGAGGCAGAGGGGGAACTGGAGATGCAGCAGGTAGAGGGAGACATAGAAGGAGAGAGGTAGAAGGACAGGTGGAGTGGGGGAGGTAGGAGGAGGGATGGGGTGAGAGAGGTAGGGGAAGGGATAAGATGAGGGGGGTAAGAGGAGGGATGGGTTCAGTGATGTAAGAGGAGGGATGGGGTTAGGGAGTTAAGAGGAGGGATGAGGTGAGGGAGGTAAGAGGAGGGATGAGGTGAGGGAGGTAAGAGGAGGGATGAGGTGAGGGAGGTAAGAGGAGGGATGAGGTAAGAGGAGGGATGAGGTAAGAGGAGGGATAGGGAAGGGAGGTAAGAGGAGGGATGGGGTGAGGAAGACAGGAGGGAAAATGGGGTTAAGATGCAGAGATAGTCATATCATTTATAATACAGATACACTACTGTAGACGTGCTAGTTAACTTGATAGTCCATTCCTAGAGGCCTAACCGTCCTCCTCCTTGCCACACAGCTTCATGTCACCACTTGGGTATTGTACTGATACCCACCATCTGTGCTCAATTAATGCTAGGGTTCTCATTCAGGATTGGTATTTTGGTACTGGTGGGCATTTTTTCTTTCTTTTTTAATTAACATGTTAATGAGTCTTGTTGAAAACACAGTTTTGCAAGATTCAGATATTCAGATGGTTCCTTGTCCCAGTTTGAAATTTAATTCATTCATGCAGACAGTAAATCACTTCCCTAACCACTTGACCACCACCTCCCTGTCAGTGGAGGGATATTGTAAATTTCCTGGTATTCTGACACACTTCACAGCTTGTGTATATTGTAGTCTAGTAACTGGGCTGCCTTTGATGGTGCAAATATAGAATCATAAGCATATTGTAAACATCACACTTTTAATCAGATGACATATATGTGTTGTTGTTGTGGGTATGCAGGAGAGTGTTAAGAGAAGTACCCTGAAATGGTTTGGTCAAGTGGAGAGAATGGAGAATGAGAGATTGACTAGGAGAGTGTGTTTACTTAGGTGGTGGGGGAAAGGAGACTGAGGATGAGGTGGAGGGATAGGTGTGTGGAGGTACATGGGGAGGTGTCAGTTGAAGAGATGGCAGTCAGGTGATGGAGATAATTTGTTTGTGACCACCCGCTCCAGGATTAAGGTGTCTGGCTATAGAGGGAAGGATATATGCATAGATAGAATTGACCTAAGTTTTTATCAGGATGTATATCTATTGTAGCACTGTTTTTCATACACCTGACATAGAGAAAAAGCTTCTATACAATTTCAATTTGTGTTTTATGGGTCTGAAAGAAAAAATGATTCGTAAGAACGTGGATTTCTGTTGCAGGAGAATTGACCTGCCCCCACCCACTACTTCACACTTGGGTATAGGTGTATCTCTGTTAGTTTGCTGGGAATGGCTTTTTTTTCATTTTATATATATATAAATTTTTCAGTTACCGGGGATTTGTAAGTGATACTGTAATTTTAGGGAGTTGAATAATTAATTATTAATAATTATTCAGTTATATCCCCAGGAATTTGGGAACATTAGCTATGTTTTTCTTGCCTTTAGTAAAAGGTGATTGAAAGGGGCAGAACTGGCATCCTGGACCCCAGCCCCCTTTGTTTTAGCAGAAGGATATTAAGGAGCATTGTGGTGTTGATATGGATGTGCAGGAAAGGGTTGGAAGCACCCTGGGATGGTTTGGTCTTGTAGGGAGAATGAGATTGACCAGGAGAGTGTATGTGAATGAAATGCATGGGGAGACTGAGGATGAGTTGAAGGAAGTGGAGAGGTTTATAAAAGCGAGGTTTAAGTTGAAGGGAGGGCAGCCTGATGGTGGAGGACAGGGTGACGTGGAGGTGATTTGTTTGTGGCTACCTCTTCTGGGATTAAGGCATCTGTCTACAGACAATTAAGAATGTGGTAGTGTTACCACTCAGCACTAATGTTGCAGGCACTTTCTTACATATTTTGGCACTGGACATAACCTTGTACTTAGGGTTTGTTTTATGGTTTGTGCCCCCAAGGAAATCAAGGGTCTGTGCTTTCTTTTTCCCCATCCATTGTAAATATTGGGATGGGATGTTGTTGGTGAAGTTGTTCTTGCTCAACCCTGATCCATCTGATCAAGCAGATCCATTGACTGCAGGTGAGCAAGCTCCCTGGTGGGGTTGTCTCATAGGTTTCGTACAGTGTTCATGTTGTGTCAGCATCTTACTGTGGCATATGCTGTGCTAATATACAGTATTGAATTTTGGTCCAGTAGCTGTGGGGATGGGAGAAAGAGCTACGTTATCTTTCCAGACATTTTTTGCATACGGTATCACGAAAGGCAGTATCAGAGGGCAAGAGTGGTAGATGGGACAGCCACCATCCATTCACTACAGTATATAGTACTTGCTCATTTTAATTTACTTTAGGAACTGGTGATAAGTCTTCAGAACTCACTATAGCATGGTCTTTGTCATAGAAATGAAAAGAAATACAGTAGTAAATATTTGCAGTGGAGGACAATCAGTTCACTAAGACCACTTCTGTAGCACGTGATAGTCCCACAGCAGGACTTGTGTGTGTGTGTTTTTGTGCAGTAACATGCTGCAAATTTTTAAAACATCATCATCCTGACCCCTTTACCCATATAATGGTGGGCTGCAATAAAAATAGGTAATTTAAGCCAATTTAAATTTGAGTAATTGGGAGAGTGATAGCCATAGCTGTGATTATGCACAGTTCTGCATTTTCTAATAACTATACAGTTGTTATTTACAATTTACAGTACTGTATGCCAGATGCTTAGGTGGTGTGTGCTTATATATATATATATATATATATATATATATATATATATATATATATATATATATATATATACATATCATCCAGTCCTATGTTGCCCCATGGGAAGTGTAGGAGCCCATAGCTAGGCAAGTTGGTCCTGACATTTAAGATGAGTGACCAGCCTCAACTTATCCCTGAGTGGCATTACATGAGCAATAAACCTCCCCCTTTGGGGGAGGTGGTGGCTCAGTTGGTAGAGACGTGGTCTGCAGTCCTATCGGACCCAGGTTCAAATCCCCTCTGGGGCAGGGAACAGTTTAAAGATTTGAATTTCATAAAATCAGACTTTACTGATCTACCAGAAGACTCACCGACTTGTAAAAATACCCCCGGTAATTCCAGTACACCAGTCCTGTACGAGACAGCCATAGCATGTATTTGATATGGATGTTGGATGTTAGCACTGAAGTGGTGACATGTGGAGATGTATGGCATGTAGGAGGACTACTGGGCCTTGGGAGCAGGCTGTGAAGCCTGTGCCCAGAGTTGGACAAATTATGGCACCTGGTGGTTTAGTTAGTAGCTCGTTAAGGCGCTCCAATCGGATTGAGGCGGTGCAGGTTTATATCCAAGGGATGGTTGGGGTTTTTTGCTCACACAATGCCACTCATGGATGAGTGAGGCTGGTCACTCATCTTAAATGTCAGGAACAGCTTGCCTAGCCCCAGGCCCCAGTGCTTCCCATGGGGCAAAGTAGGATTGGATGATGGATGGATTATTATCATTATTATTACTATGGTGGGGCATGAACATGAAAAGTCAAGAGTAAGAACAGTGGAGATGGGACTGCTGAGGAATGTATGTGGAGTACAGAGAGTGGATAGGATACGGAATAATGTGATTCGTGTGAAATGCGGAGTGAGGAAGTCTGTGGATACCAGAATCAAAGAGAGTGCACTGAGATGGAATGGTCATATGGAGAGAACGGATGACAATAGAGTGGTGAAAAAGGTATATCTGAGCGAAGTTGAAGGAGGGAGGAGGCGAGGTAGGCTAGGAATAAGATGGAGGGATATTGTGGATGAGTGTGTGAGGAAGAGAGGTACGGAAATTGGTAAGGCTAAGGGACTGCCGAGTTCAAGCTGGCTGGATGAATTTTGGGCGAAGAAGTGCATAACTAGGGATTTGGCATCCCATTTTAATGTGTCAGCGTTCGGATTGGCTCTGTCAGATGGGTATATGTGAAGCTACAGAACATGGTGAAATTGTCTTTTTTTGACCTATCTGATGGAGCCAGGGTTTCGAGGGCCTGAATGATGAGTGAGTGGAAGTATGGCCCATTGAACTGGGCAGACTTTGGCTGTCTGAACGTTGCTACTCCTCGCCCTGCCCTAGGATGGGAAAGAAGTTCTGGATGATAATGATGATTTTTAATATTATTTGTTTTAAGTACTTGTGTACCTGGTGTCATGCCATTTTTGTGTATTATAAATTTTAGTAAAATGTTTGTCCCCAATTTCCTTTGGGTTTCAGCCCCCTTGGTGCAATACAGTCATGGTTTTAATATTTTAGTCTTGCCATCATTGCATATTCATTTTTTGAGAGACCCTTGTAATGAAAACATTAGGCTAATGTTGTTTCACTTAAATTGATGGAGATTTTTGTCATCTTGCAGCTTATTTTTTTAATAGCTTAATGGCAGAATAAGACAGTACCATGACTCAGCATCTTTTCAGTAGCACTTCCTTGTGACTAGCATTGTATTTTTAAATTTTGCCATAGCACGGCCTTCATTTTCGAGATATTGGACAACGGTTTTAGACAAAGTATAGTTTAAAGGAATTTCAGACACAACCGTTTTAGACAAAGTATAGTTTAAAGGAATTTCAGACTCACCATAGAGCTGTGTTCAGTCCCACCCATTTCACTGGTCTTTTATATATATCATCATCATATTGTAATTAATAGGGTGAATAAAACTTTGATTCTACTGGAACTTATATTTTTTAACTATGCAAATAACAACCCTAAAAAATATGTGATGAATATTGGTTCCCCTGCTTATGGCACTAACCTGAAAATATATGAAGGATGATATTTAGGATGATGAGGCTGTGGATCATATTTCAGGTGGCATAGGATTCTTAGCACCTCTTCATTAGCAGTTTATTATGCGCATCACAATATGATGTTCTCTTGATTGTTGTTTGTATTGCTTTAGTATTAATATAGCGTCAGTTTCTCCTCCTTAGCTGTTTATTATCCACGTTCCGTGATATCCTCTCGTGGGTTATTTGCATAATCTAGCGTCAGTATTAAATGCTTCCCATCCCCCTTAGCAACTTTTCTTTTATATTTTATCATCTTGCTTTTGTTTTGATATAGTTTGCACCCATTGCTCTTATGTGGTCCCAGGTTCATCTGAAATTGGAGCCCACTGGAGTGCAGATACAAGGTGACCTCCTACAGATCACCATTGTCCTTGCGAGGGGTAGGAAGGGAGTTGAATGTTTGTACAGTATAACCAGGTAGTGAGGCTGCCTGGTTATATAGGTGCCACCACATGAAGATGTGTCTCTAGTTTTCATCCATAACACACAAGAGGATATCAAGTTGTAATATGCAGAATAAACTGCCAAAGAAAAGGTGTTAGGAAATCTCCAAAGCCACTTAGAATACAAGCCTAATGACACGTTGGAATAGCAATTAGACGACTGCAATGGAGGTCACTGCCCAGCCAAAGACACGTGCTTATACCCTCCCAGACTCACCAGACTTAGTCCTGTGCAATGATCTAATTACAGACAAACGTTGGCACAATTGGTCTCACTCTATGTCATTCCGTAACTAATAGATTATGCCTTAGCCCACTGAATCCACCTGAAGAAGCTCATTATTTTAATCTCATGGCTACTATAACAATTTTATTTAGCTCTGGAAAGGCCTCTTGAATCAGAGGGACTTATAATGCTGTATCTAACCCCTCAAGTTCATAAGTCTATACTAAGCTGAATAATATTGTATGATGGCAAGGTAAACTGATGGAGATATTTCTAGACTGAGTGGGTTAATACAGTATAATATATCAGTTTCTTGTTGGGTTATTGTTTGGACAATTTATACCTTAGGAAGCTAATTATTGGTTACCACAGATATATTATGAGCCTAATTGATGCAATTATTCTCACTACCGTACTTCCAAACTGGAGAAGAAAAAAAAAAGGCAATCTTACAGCATACCTGTTTGACTTTCTGCTCTGGCAAAAGTGAAGACATTGGTTGACTACAGTGATGTCTCAAAAGCTGAAGAATTACTGGCAGACTCATCAGCCACAGTGGTCAGAGGAGAATCATCTTGTAGACCATAACTTTCACTATCACTGGCTGCTCTAGGATTTTCACTGACACTTTCACTGCCTTTCAATATGTCACTTTCCCTCTCGTCACTTTCCTGCTCTGGGGAATCTTGCTTCTTGGTAGGAGTGACACACTGTTGGAGTGTGTTGCTAGTAGGAGAGAGAACTCCACCCACACCACCTTGCTGGAGTGTGGTGCTAGTAGGCGAGACAGATCCAGCCACACCACCTGTGTTGCTAGTTGATGGTAGAACTCCACAGACACCACCTTGTTGGGGTGGACTGCTAGTAGGTGTGAGTGTCCCACCCACACCACCTCTGTTGTTAGTAGGGGAGAGTGCCCCAGCCACTCCCCCTCCTGCTTCCAGCAAGAGCCTTCTTCGGGAGAAGTGGGTGGGGGTGGTGGGGACTGAACTGGGTGCTGAAGGTGGTGTTAGAGTGCCTCCATCAGCCACCTCCTCCCGCAGAGTGATCCTGGCTGGCACACCCCTGGATTCAGGTGCTGGTGCCACCCGGTGTGAAGGGTGGCAGGCACTCAGGCTGCGTTTGTGCACCCTCACTGGGTCAGTCACAAATGCTGCCGGGCCACCCACGCTCAGGCTGCGGCTGTGCTGGCCACGTCCATGTGATGGCAAGGTTCGGGAGGGGCTGCTGCTTCCTGCCGTGCCAGATTCTCGTCTCAGCCAGAGCTGTGCCTCCATGAAGTCACTGGAGGCATTGGAGGAAGTGCAGGAGGGCTGTCTGACAGGCTCCTGTCCTCGGGAGGACCGAAAGGATCGTGTGAGGGTGCTGGCGGGGGTGTAGTAGTCTGAGCTGTGGTGACTCTGGGTGTCTAGGAAATCCACCTTGTAATAAGCATCAATGCCATGTAGGGCATCATCAAACACGAGGGAGTCGGTGCGCTGGCAGCCACCCGTGCGACAGTTCTGCAGATAGAGGTCCGGCAGATTCTCCAGGATCTTGTTGAGGGTTTTCTGCTGATACTTGTAGGTTTCACGCAGCCGCAACAACTGGTGTGCACTGAACTTGCGGATACGATGACGCTGGAACACGTAATTCTCACGCACTCGGTTCATCTGGGATACAGAGTAGTCACGCACCTTGTTTACCTGCCCCACGTAAAAATAAAGCATCATTGTTTAAATTTGGTGTCTGATGAGACTTTGTCATGTGTTCATTATTCATGAAGGTATGACACTGCTTTTTGAAATTCAGATTATAGCTTATGGTAGTTTCAGTAACTAGGAATCTTGCAAATATTTCATCAGGTGACAAGAACACTGAAGTATATATGAACCAAGAACTGTATTAGCAGGTGGATTAATAGCATCAACTAGAATAGTACAGTATCAAGGACTGATCAGTCTTGGAGGAAGTTAAATAACTGACTGATACTTTCAATAATGAAGCATGGTAGTTTTGCTGAAGTAGCTGCATTCTTTTTTTTAATCTTTGCTTTACAATAAAGCAATCCGGCTTTGTTTTTACGATAAAGTATTTCAGCTTTCTTTTAAATTTAATTTGTATGGTGATGATAGGTAATACAGAATAGGTACATGATAGATTAGAAAAAAAAAAAAAACTACTGTGTATCTTCATTTAGATATCTCAGATCCCTAGAGCAGTTGAGCTGAAACCAGGGGATGGTATCAGTGACTGGAGAAGACACTTGTGGTTGAGCAGTAAGAGTGGTTCTGGGTGAGACAAGTTATGAGTCTGCAAGTGGCAAGCACTAGTGTTCAGTGTCACACCTTTTTTATTTTTTTTTACCCTGACTCTGCCAAAAATTGTCATCCTCCCATCTTGAATGCTGAGTGAAATTAACACTATAATATGATTCTGATTAAAAAAAAAGTGCTATTGAGAGAATGCAGTCTTTGCTGGCCACTGAGGTATGTGAAATAAGCTGCAAAAGGACAAAAATATGGGCCAAGTTAAGATAAAAAGGGTACATGGTGGTCTAGTGGGGTAAGGAGCTCCAGTCGGATAGGGCCTGCAAGGGTTTACATCTTAGAGGTGGTTTGAGCTTGTTGCTCATATCATGCCACTCAGGGGAAAGTGAGGCTGGTCACCCTCACTTTCACTCGTGGAAGGGAGTAGTCCAGCCCCAGGCTCCTATGCCCCTCGTGGGGCAGAAAAGAATTGGATGATGGATGGATGGTTACAAGAGGCAGTGAAATAATTGGTCTTTTTGTCTTGACCTAGATATTTGTATTCCTGCAGCTTATTTCACATACCTCAGTGGTAAAAAAGAATGTTATGGCTCTACATTCTTCCACTGCACTTTTTCATGATTTGCATCGTACTCAGCGTTCAAGATGGCGAGATGGTAATTTTAGGCCAAGTTATAGTAAAAAGTGGTACAAAAGTAGTTTACACAAGAATATGATGGTGCTAACAGTGATTATAAGGAGCGCATGTGTTGATGGCAGTCAAGTGTGGGAAATTATATTCATATAGGGAAATGTTAATCAGGACAACATAACAGTTCTTGCCCCACTTGGACCCTCTTCAGGTATTTACGTGCAATTCCTCCATCTGAACATTTCATAAGACACATGAAATTAGGTGATTTTAGTAAGGCCGTGATGGAGAATAAGATTAACAAGGAGAGCTTAAGTGAGTGAGGTGGATAGTGGGATAAAACTGAGAGGTGAGGGTGGTGTTAAGGTGTTCAAGGGAGGGTAGCCTGATGGCTAAAGACTGGGTGACATGGAGGCAATTTGTTTGTGGCCATCCTTTTGTTGGATTAAGGCATCTGGCTGTGGATAGATAGGCAGATAGCAAGTAGGTAGATAGATAGATGAGGAGGAGGCATGATGGTGATGATCAGGAGGAGGAGAAGAAGAGGAAGAGGAGGTCCAGGTTGATGATGTGCAGAGTGGTGGTGGTTATGATGATGATGATGATGTGCATACCTGATCAACATACTGGTCCCTGATGGTAGTAAGACCCTGAGTGCTGTAGTCCCTTAGGTCCCTCAAGTTCTTTCCCTGTGAACTGTAGCTCTCCCTGATGCGCTCCATCTGCTGGTAGCAACTCTCCTTGATGCTCACCACCTGAAGGAAAGAGCGAATTTGCTCATGTTAGTCAAAATTCAGTGTGTTTTATTTTATCAAACCTTCCTGCTTTGCTATCCATTTCTTTGACTCAGAATTATTGCATTAGTCTATTCTCTTATATAATAGACAGCCTCAAAAAGACCAGTTAGCCTTTTGCTGTCTGCTTCCTTTTATACCCATTTGTACTTAAGGTTATTTTAATTTTTTGCTATAGTTTAATGGATATCTGAACCCCCCAAACTGGGTTAAGTTATATTTTGTAACTACATTATAGTCCTTGTTGTTTAAGTGGTGGTTCCTGTATTAGTCATTCAGTGTTAATGTTGTTGGGGTGAAAATGTAGAGTTGTAATGCTTACAGAATGTTAGTGGGGTGAAGGAGAGCTGTGGTGCTTATAGGAGGTAGTGTGACCCTGAGGTGGAATAGTTTGTGATTGTTTGTATGGTGAAGATTTATGTAGTGTGACTGTGAGGTGAAGTTATTCGTGACAGAATTGGTGATGACTTATGACTTATGTGCACAATGTGTGATAATGTGACAGTGTGGTGAAGAATGATGATATGAGTAATGATATTGTGACAGTGAGTTGCAGTAGGCATGGCAATAGTATGGTGTGACTTGTGAGTTGCGGTGGGTATTGTAGTGATGGACTGACTTACCTGACTGTTATAGTTCTCCCTGAGTCTGTCAAGCTGCTGTGTCTTATATGCCTCAACACTCTCAAGTAATCTTCGTATCTGTCGTGCCTTGGGTGACAGCCTACCCTTACAACAGCAGCATTCACACCCAAGCCTGCAACACATAAACACACACAACTACTGTAGTGACATTCTGTTGTCAGGTTATATGCTGTAATATGTTGTTACATTACTTTATGCAGTATTTTAAGACCATTGACCATTCTGATATTTATAGGTCTTTTAATTTGATGTCACTGCTGTGCTGTTAAGTTTACATCATTTATTTATCATCATAATTGAGAGAGGGGAATGTTAACAGTATTTTAGGCCATTTCAACCAGATTTCAACATAAAGGATCAGTTCATCTGCTTCATCCTGCCATTTATGCAAAGCTTTGAATGACAGCTTGTATCTTATGCAAAGGAGAAGGAACCCAAGACTACTACTTGATTAATAACCATACCTGTCCATGAGGTAGTTGACCAGTTGCACCAACAGTGTGATGAAGAGGAAGAGAGCAGCACATGCGAAGCCAAAGAGAAGAGACTCCACGTACAGTGCCCTGAAGGGTGCGTCGCTTAGGGTGAGGAAGGCCATAACGGAGGTATTTCCGACACTGTTATAGGCAAAACACTTGTACCAGCCCACATTCTCTCGCAGCACATCTTGAATCAGAAGGTGGCCTGACTCGAGCACCTGGAACCTGGGGTCGTATGTGGCTGCGCCCTCTGCCTGTTGTATCTGGTGACTCAGCCACTCATCCTTGTCCCTGCCATCACTGTAGTTGTAACGGAAGACTTGGTGCTTGGCAGAGAACCAGAGGACCTTGTGGGGTGGATTAGCAGTCACATTACACTCCAGCGAAGCACCCTGGGCCTTTGTGGCCGTCACCCACCCGTCAAGAGGAGTGACCGGCTCTGGAGCTAAACAGCCCAGGGACTCAATATCGACAGCCAGGCGCCTCACACTTCGCCATTCCCCATCCCTGCACTTCACCGGGTCCACACCATTCCACAATGATATGTCACTTGTGATGAGCAAATCAGGAAGCCAAGAATGATAGCAGTCACAGCGTAGTGCTGTGCCTGCCAGAAAGACTGATGTATTATGCTTTACTAGCATGGTGAGGGAGCGAGGGAGCACTGAGAGACCAGAATCTCTTAAGTCGAGAGTACGGAGGTTTGGCAGGCCTGCGAATGCCACTTCTTCGATTTCCTTAAGACTTGGTGTATGGGTGAGACTGAGGTGTTTTAGATGGTGAAGCCCCGTGAATGTACCGTGCTCCACTCGCTGGAGGTGAGGGTTGTGGTCAAGCCGCAGCTCCTGCAGTCTTGGCACTCCCTGGAACACAAATTCATCCATGTTTACTAGTCGAGTGTGATGGAGATCCAAGTATAGCAGACTGGATCCCCCTGCCAAAACAGAGGGATCGACATGGAGTAGTGGGTTGTGATGTAATAATAGCTTCTCAAGGTTGCTTGCACTAGCCACTAAATGGTCAGGCAGCTGGGAGATGGCATTGTGAGAAGCATCAACAATTTTCAGATGCTCTCCTGCCAGTCGTGGCAGTTGATGCAGTGCTGTGCTGCAGACATTGAGGTAGCGCAGGTGAGGAGTGTCGGTCAACCAGCGATGGGGCAGCTGAGGCAGCTTTGACTGTGAGAGGTTTAAGCTGGTGAGATCGGCCAGACCCTGTAAGGAGCCTTCAGATACACTTAAAAGGGGGTTGTGGCTAAGGTCCAGTTCTTGTAGGTTGTCTAAGCCGGCCAGATCAGTGTCACTCAGTGTGGTCAGGTTGTTGTTGGCCAGCAAGAGGTGTGTGAGGCCAGGCCAGCTAGCTCTTATGTGACCTCCTGCCAGTGACTCGACGTGGTTTTGCTGTAGGTCCAGTATCTGCAGGTGCGGCAGAGGTGGTAAACTTGCCAGATCCTTCAGTTCACTCCTGGTGATCTTGAGGTATTGCAGGTTCTGTAGTCGGGCCAGCAGGTGAGCAGGAACCACTTGGTAATCCTCCAGCAGTAGGGTGGTGGTGTCAGCAGCAGGGTGTGGTGGGTACTCGTCCCTGGATTGGGCTTTACAGTATACCTGGCGGGGTAAGGAGCAGGAACACCCAGAGGGACACGCTGGACCACTTCTTACCCACCCACCCTCACGCTGCCCTCCTCCCACCCCACCCTCACCCTCAGGGACCACAGCCACCACCACCACACTCCACCACAGCCACAGCCACAGCCACCACAGCCACGGCCGCCGCCGCCACGCCGCCATCACCGCTCACTCCACCTGCAACAACACAATTCAGTACCGGCGCCACGCACACACACGCACACACACACACACACACACACACACACACACACACACACACACAGAGCCAACGTGATGTTGCAGTGCTTTATTACATTCGGCTTTCCACGGCAACAAACACCCTCCTCGGCTAGCTGTAATACTTCATCCTGAGCTCACCCGTGCCGAAGCAGACAGCTAAGGCTTAAGCAGATCTATTCCGTATTGGCTTACCAGTCCATGTATCCCCCTCGCTTTACCGGAAAGAACTGAGATAATATGACAAAGCCACTTGAATTGTGTATGAGGAAGGTTTGAGATGTATGGTTAAGTTGATTCCTGACCTGTGTTTGGACATAGCGGTGTGGTGCAGCACTGTGGTGAATGTGGTGAGGGAACGCGAGGTTACGAGACCACGGCTCTCAGCTGACTGAACCAGCAGAGAGCAGAGGAGGGTTGGTGGTGAGTTCTCCCTCCTTCCCTCCCTCTCTCCACTGGCTCTTCCATACCCTGCTCCCTCTTCCCTCCTCTCGGCCTCCTCCCTCTCTCCCTCCCTCTGCTGGCTCTTCCCTACCCTCTTCCTCCTCCCCCTAGTACCTTTCACCCCTTACCCATCTCCCTCCGCCCCCCAATCTTCCCTCCCCCTCCTCCTCCCCGCCTCTCCCTCCCTCCCATGCCCTCCTCCGGCTGTTCCCTCCCCGGTCCCCCTTTCCCGTTCTGCCACGCTATCGATCCACTGCCCGCTCTCTCTGTTCTCTCCCTCCCCTCTCTCACTTTCCCATTCCTCTTCCTCATCTCCCTCCCTCCTTCTCTCCTTCCTTACCTCTGCTCCCTCCCACCCTCCTCCATTACGTAAACTCACCGTACTCAAAAGTTCTCCCCCATAACCCCAAATTTCACTCATCATCCAGTCCACACACTCTTCACTTGGACTCAAATTGCCATCGCCCCCCTCGTAGTTACAGCAGGGTTTAACACTTGAATATGATGCTAGTCACGAAGAAGTGTTATAGAAAAAAGATGCGAAGGTGAAAGAACAAGCCATGTAACATTTTTCCTTAAACATTGGCGCAGGTATGGGACACCTTCACGTGGTGGCATCAATATGGTTCCATTGCTGGGTTATACAAACGTTCAACCCCCCACCCCTATCCCCCAGTAGGAGGATGGTGGCCTGCAAGGGATGGGAAACTGACCTGCAGTGCACTGGGTTCACATCAAACCACTCTTCACCCTAACCTGCTCACTTTAACCAACGCCATCTTGAAACCTATGCCAGCTTCCGGGGTGTTGTCATAAACGCTGTGTCACTTAACATGCGTGCAACGGAGGCTTTTATTTGTAAGTGGTGCGTGGTGCTTCTCATTTTTTCCTGCCGGTCTTAGCTGGGGGGTTGGTTGGGCGGGGGAGGTTGGGGCTGTTTGCTTTTATATCATTAACTTCAGCTGATAAAGAAAACCATAGTTATTATCTACAAATAAACAACCTGTAAAAGACTACACTGTTTTTCCTGAAATTGCCATCACAGTTTTGAATACTGAGTTGTAACATCAGATCAACACTAGGCTGCTAGGTCGAAGTGCTATGGAAAGGATGTAGAGCCATATTGTTCCCCTTATTCTGCCATTAAGCTTCGTGAAATAAGCTGCAAATGGACGTAAATCTGGGCCAAGTTAAGGTAAAAGCGCCATGCCAACTAATAACTCGCCCACTGCTTTCCTCCAGGCAGACAGACCTAACCCCATTATTTAAATCTGTGCTAATTTCAGGAGCATTATCTTAAGCACTTTGTCTCAACTTTTGTGCGGTAGTTTATATATCTGATTATTTATTTTTATTGCCTGGGTAATATTATATAACCCAGCATTACCATAACCAAACTCAACCCCAACCTGGTCCATTCAGAACCAACTCCATCTTTAAATGTAGGGCAGTGGACGGGGTATTGTTATAACACTTGTCACTGGATTTTGTTTTGCAGTGGAGGTTTTATCGTCAGGAAAATATTATTATTGCCCCATTTGTTGGATGGAATTGGGACGGAGTGTTATTCTTATATATGTTTCACTGTTTCACCGTCCAAGAGAGAGAGAGAGAGAGAGAGAATGTGCGTGTGTGTGTGTGTGTGTGTGTGTGTGTGTGTGTGTGTGTGTGCGGTCAGCAAAATGTTATTCGTACTCATATATTGGCTTGAATCGGGAGTGGGTGCTGTTCCTCCATACATTTCGCTGTTTAACCCTCGTACAATAGACGTTTTTATAATACGTAACGTCAGCGAAATACTTGGCCATGTGGAGAGGATGGAGAATGAAAGAAGATTGTATGTGAGCGAGGTGGAGGAGGGGCAGACCAAGGATGAGATGGAGGGATGGCGTGGATATATGAGGGAGGTGCTTGTGAGTTGGAGGTCTGGTAGATAGATAGATAGATATAAATGTTATTAACCATTAATTGGATGGAATCAGGACAGCGTGACATGTTTGCATATATCTTATGTGATAATTTTGATTGATTAAATATTGAGCTTACAAAATATTGGTGAAAATTTTCGAGGCAATCTTGTCTCGGCAACCCCTGATGAACTTTGGTATTAAGCGCCATTCATTATGATTAGATAGATCGATAGGCAGATAGATAGATAGATGTAGGAAAAGCTAGCCTGATAGACATGAAGATACAGAGATGGGTAGATTTATAGATAAAATAGATTGACGATGTAGTTTATGGTGGCAGCAGATAACCATATTGTAGATAGAATGGGAGATATGATACGGTAGGTAGGCTAAAAGATAGGTAGATGAGAGAGAGAGAGAGAGAGAGAGTGATTCCGGGTCGTAGCAAGAGCGAGCTAATCTTGATATTGATGTGTGTTAAGATGTTCGTAATGATCCTCAGTGATGATGGTGATGGTGGTGATGATATTGCTCTTAAAGAATATTGATGATGATTATGGTGATGATGATGATGACTGATTTTGACAGAGATGACGATTTTGATGGTGATAATGGTGACAGCGATGATGATGATGATGATGATGATGATGATGATGACAGGCCATGTATACATTTAGTGATCGTGATGATGCATATTATTCAAGGGGATAATATTGATCACGTTGGCATGATGTGGAGGTATGAGGGTAGTGGAGGGGAGGGAGGCTGGGGAGAGGTAATGTTAGGGGAGGGGGAGTGAGACGAGAGGGGAGGATGGGTTTAAGAGAGAGGGGAGAGGGTGTATGGGAGGCGATGGGGTGGGTTAGGAGAGGTTGGGAGGGGAGGAGAATGAGAAGTAGGGGCGTGATTGGAGGGGATGGGGAGGGGAGAGAGGGGGGTCAGGGGAGGGAAGGGGAGGAATGGTTTTGACATAGGAGGGTGCGTCGAGGGAAGGGGGGAGGTGAAGGGGAGAGGGGTAGATGACAGCACGGGAACTCGTAACCCAGGTGGCTTGGCAAGGGACCATATGTTCATCATCATCATCAACAACACATCGTCACTGAAGTTTTTATTTCTTCCATTTCAGTTTTCACACCACCTCCATTACCACCATCATCACTACCACCACCACCATCGCAAACATAATTTTAAAGACCAGTTTCTGTGTTCTTACGTTCATCGTACGTATCCTTAATCACCACCACCACCATCATCATCATCATCATCATTATTTTTCAGATCAGCCTCTCATATTTCCATCTTCTTCTCATCACCACCACCACCACAGTGTCTCTTCACCTCATATACTGCCACCACTTGTTAAATCACCCTATTACTCCGGTTTTCACTCTTTTGTTTATATTTGTTTCTACAGCCAGACACTTTAATCGTGACTGGGGTGGCCACAAACTATTAGTATTGCGTCTGTTATTTCCTGACACTATCACTCCCGTCGTCTGTAAAGTTTCCTTATCTTCTTTATCATACTGTACTGCTTTCACTACCTTTATCTCGTACACGACCATTACTCCCTTATCGTCGTTATCGTTTTACCACATCATTATCACATCCCCAGCTGCCCTAGATTTTCCTTTCACTGACCACCATCACCACCACCACCACAGTGTAACCTCAGCTCTTTCATCACCACTGGCTATTACTATAACACGTTTCTTCTCATCTGACAAAGATCTGTAATCTAACTTACGACCAGGTGTAGTCAGATTTGGAGTGTAAAGTTGACTAGTAACCAAGGAGACTCATTCTCATCAGTTTCCACCGTTGCATCTGCCGTTACCACAACACTGCCATTACAAACACAGCAAGTTTCCTCTACTGACCCAGTACGCGGAGTTAAAGCTGATAGGGAAGGCAGAAGCAAGTCAGGAAGAGGAGGAGGAGGAGGAAGAGAAAAGAGAAGAGGAGAAGGAGGAGAAGGAGGAGGAGGAAGAAGAAGAGAAGAGGAGGGAATTTTGTAGTGTAGGCAAAACGCTGAGTGACCTTCAGTGTTTTTGTGACTTGCAAGGAGGTGGAGTGGTTACGCTTTGTGGATTTGGAAAACAATGCCTTATTTTATGGCTAAGGGATTTATTTTAAATTCAAGAATAGGTGTGTGTGTGTGTGTGTGTGTGTGTGTGTGTGTGTGTGTGTGTGTGTGTGTGTGAGTGAGAGAGAGAGAGAGAGATTCTGGAGTGTTTTTACGATGCCTTATGTATGCCTTGAGTTGTATAATATTATGTTTCGCAGCGTTGTGTGATATATATGGTGTGCAGTGGTCAGTATGTTATAGCTAGTGTGTGTGTGTGTGTGTGTGTGTGTGTGTGTGGCAGTAAGGCAGGTGGTACTATCCTTTTATTGAGACGCAACAGGTCCCCCCTCCCCCCTTGTCTGTCCCAGCTCACGGCTCGCCTCTCAAAAATGCAAGGACTCCCTGTGTAAGTGTCTGCCTTACCCGACCCGGCCGCATATCTTAATATTGAAGCGATTTTCGTATTTTATCATCAGTTTATATCTGTCTAGCTATCTATTTATATCTTTAATGTCTATCGTTGTTTGTGTACAGTATATCTATCTCTGTATCTACTTGTCAGTCTGTCTGTCTGTTTTATTTTGATTCGTCTGCCAACTCGGTGGATGGCTTGAAAGTTACCATAACCTGGCTCTTTTGGGCAAATTTGTATGAGTCTCGACCATTAATTTTAAATCACAAATTCTGATCCTATCGTGAACGTCTGAGAAAGGAAATTTACCTAGACAGACAAAACCAGCACGTGTCCTTTACATAATAATGGAAAGTATTGTTTGAGAAGTTGCGAGAAAATGAACGTTAAAGAATAGAATTTTCGCTAGACAGGCAAACACGACGTATTTATGTATTTGATCATAATACATGAAGGTGAGGGACGCTACATGGAAGGAAAATGAATGTGGACAGTCTTTGGCCAGAGAGGGAGAATCAATACGTATCGTTTTTATATACCTAGAAATGAGAGGTGAATGAACGTTAGAGAATAGATCCTTTCACTTAATAGAACGAACGTGAATCTTTTTTATATATTCAAAAAATTAATGATTGAGAAGTTGTCAGTGTACTTTTAAAGGAAATTAACGCTAGAGACTGGAAATTTCTCTCGGCAGACGAAATTGGTGCATTGGCTTGCTTGAAGTCGCTCATTTTCCCTCCTATTGTTTGGAGAGTTATGTATCTGAGTCACGTGTGTGTGTGTGTGTGTGTGTGTGTGTGTGTGTGTGTGTGTGTGGAATGCAGGGGCCTTCACGGTTCTGGAAGTCCATGGGAAGCCATTTTGTGTTTATTTTAATCAGTTGAACAAGAGGATGTTAGTCTGTTCGTGCTGTCTTTATACAGTTTCATTCATCTTAGGGAGATATTTCTGGTGAAAAGGTTAGTGGGTATATTTCAAGCCCCGGTATTTCGTAGTTCATTCTTTCTACTACTACTACTTCTGCTTGTTCTCTACTACTACTATTGCTACTGTCATAGAAATAAAAGTTTATGCATCAAACTCACGTCACACAAAATCCTTTCCCTGGCTAGGTTAGAGCAGCTCATCCTCCCTCCCTTATTTTTAGCGTTACGTAGCTTAGTTGCGCCCATTATTTATTTGTTATTTATTCGTTTAGTTATTTTTGAAGACTTATTCTGCGGTAATCAAGCCAGCACGAAAGGAGAATGAACGTCTGTGAGGTAAACCTTGGCCAGACAGACAGACAATCGGCTTCTTGACTAGGTTGACGGCGTTCATTGTCCCTGCTGTTGTTGGCAGTGGTAGATATCTGAGTCACTTGTGTGTGTGTGTGTGTGTGTGTGTGTCGGTGGAGGGAGCGGTATTCTCACAGCTTCGCTATCGACCTTACCTAGACTACCTGACCCCCAGCACACACACACACACACACACACACACACACACACACACACACACACACACACACACACACACACACACACACACACAGTCACTTCCTCCTCATCTCTACTTTCTTCTCTCTCTCTCTCTCACACACACACACACACACACACACACACACACACACAGTCACTTCCTCCTCGTCTCTACTCTCTCTCTTTTTCTCTCTCTCTCACACACACACACACACACACACACACACACACACGCACACGCGCGCGCCGCCACGTCCTCCTCGTCCCTACTCTCTTCTCTCTTTCCCTCCCTCCTCTCGTCTCTCTTTCCCTCCCTCTACCCCAATACTGCTCTCTCTCTCTCTCTCTCTCTCTCTCTCTCTCTCATATTACCTTCAGACCTCTCTTGATTTTGCGTTGTCTTAATTTTTCTCCGTCATATTCTCTCCTCAGTTCCTCCCTAGTCGCCTTGTTCTTTCTCATGTTTTATTGCTTTTCACCACGTCTTCATTCTTTTCCTCTATTTCTTTTATGCCTTGGTCTCCTCCTTCCCCTCTGTTGTCTCCCCCAGCGTCACTCCCTCTTCTTTCCGCTTATAATTCTCCCCAGTTTCTTTCCTTCTTGTCTCCCTCGCCTCACCTCTATATTTTATTCCATTCTCCCCTCTTGCTTTCCCTTACGTCTTTCCCCATTTCCCCCTTTAATTTCGCCACAAATACGTTTTGTTTTTCGTATTTTGGTACATGAATATACAGTGATTTTATTGTTGTGTTCAGTAGCTTCATGAGGACGAATGTACTTGTATAAAAAAGCAGTGTTAAACGAAATCCAGCTTGGGAGAGTCTTTAGATACAACTCCTGTTCCTTCCAACCCCCACACGATATCCAGCCTCATTCCCTTTCCCTTTCTTCTAATCTCCTTGCCCTTTTGCTCCCCCCACCTCCCTCCTCCTCCCTCACCTTTCCTGCCTGGTTTTTTCCCTCCCTTCCTCTCTCCGTTCCTCCCTCCCCTGCTGTTTGTCCTTCACCTCCCCAGCGTTGTTTCCTTTCCTCCATGTTTCGCTTTTCTTTGTGTTATTCGCTTCCATCTTCCTTTCTTTCCAGTTCCCCTCCTTTTCCCTTCCGCAAGTATGTTTCTTTTCATTCTTCCTACTTCTCTCTAATACCATCTTGTTCTCCCCTCATCTTCACATTTTCACAGCTCTTATCTCATTTCCTCTCATTTCCTCTGCCGTACTCATTCCCTCTTTATTACCGCTCGTGGAAGGAGTATTAAGCCCGACTTGGATCCACGTTACATTTGGACTCACCTCTTTCCTTCACCTCCAGCATTCATTTAAGTCTTGTCCTGTTTTCCTACACACACACACACACACACACACACACACACACACACACACACACACACACCTCCGTCCACTTGTCCTGGTAGTCCACCCGTGTCGTGATGGAGAGTGTGTGGGAAGATTTCTCTCTCTCTCTCTCTCTCTCTCTCTCTCTCCCCCCCCTCTCTCTCTCTCTCTCTCTCTCTCCCCCTCTCTCTCTCTCTCTCTCTCTCTCTCAGTTCCTTCCTGTTTCTTATCTTATCGTCCTTCCCACATCTCTGTCTCATCCTTCCCCAACTTTCATTCCATTTCCCCTCCCTCCTATCTTCTCTTCCTTCATTTCCTCCTCCCTTCATTTCCTGTTTCCCCTTATCTCCCTCCCTCTCCATTTCCCCCTCACTAGTATCTCCCCCTTCTCTCTTTCTCTTTCCCCTTTCCTCCTATCACTCCTCCTCCCTTTTTTCTCCTTTCCCTCCTTTCCTTCTCTTTTTCCTCTTCCATACATTTCACTCTCATTTTCCCCCATTCCCTCCTGTCCCCCATCCTCTTCTCTCCCTCCTTCCCTTCACACACACACACACACACACACACACACACACACACACACACACACACACACATTGAACTCGTAAATACTTAAGGATGTGGGGAAGATCAGGTATCCCCATATGGAGAAATTATACGAAGAGAAGAAGATGGAAGCGAGTGTGGTGTGTGCCTGGGTGGGAGATTTAAAGAGAGGATGTGATTAGGTGTGTGTGTGTGTGTGTGTGTGTGTGTGTGTGTGTGTGTGTGTGTGTGTGTGAGAGAGAGAGAGAGAGAGAGAGAGAGAGAGACGGGGGGGGGGATGCAGGTAGGTGACCTCTGTTGGTGTGAGGTCAAGCGGTGTGCAAGGTTAAAGCGGCGGCTGGGTTGGGTCGGTAGGTAGGAATGTTATAGTAGGTAGGTAGGTAAGTAGGCCAGGTAGGTGTAGCAGAAACGTTAATAGGCAGGCAGTAGGTAGGTTGTAGGTCAGTGGGTTGGCCTGGTAGGTATTCCAGGGATGTAGCAATAGAGGTAGGTAAGTTGTTAATATGTAGTTAACAGGGAAGAAGTAGGTAAGTAGGTAGATAGTTCTGGGAGGTAGGTGAGGGTGGGAGGTAGGTGGATACGAGAGGTGGGTGGGTAGGTAGGTAAGTAGAGATGGTTGATAGTCATAGGGAAAAAGGGAGGGCGAAATGTATAAGGCAGGGAGTGAGATGAATGTTATTCGGGGACAAAACTTTTGACAGGTACTTAATTGTCGGAGAGGTTGGTTAGTAGGTAGGTAGGTTGGTAGTTTGGTAGGTAGGTAGATACGCAGGTAGGTACATTTCCCAGAGAGGCAAGTTGGTGGATGGGTAAGCTATGGTGGGATGCATTTAGGGAAGGATAAGTAATGAGGGATGTTTGATTGATAAATACATTGTCGAGGGAGGGAGGGTGAGGGAGGGTTAGGAGGTAAGGTAGGGAGGGAGGCGAGGTGTAGTGGAGGTGGCTGATCAATATCTGGCTCCGGCTTACCTCTGCACGCCACCCACTGCCCACTTCATTCATCCTCACGCACTCACACCACGCTCTCTCCACGCCGCACCACACTCATTCCACGCCCACACGACACTTCCGCACGCCACTCACTCACTAGCCACTTCATTCATCCTCACGTACTCACACCACGCTCGCTCTTTTGCACGCCACACCACAATAATTCAACGCCCCACTCACGCCTACACCACGCACATTCCACAGCCATTGACCCCCACCCTAACCACTTCATTCGTCTTCACATACCAACAACACATACTCATTCCACGCTCCTCACACCTACACGCTCTGCCACACCTACACGCTCTGCCACACCATCATCACTCCACAACATTGTAATCCCCTCCTCTCGTCTCTTACTCTCTCACCTTAAATGCATCTACAACTTAGCAGATCCACGCACTTACCTGCCACTCCACGCAATCCACCTATCGCCTCTGACTCACACAAGGCGGATTCCATATCACGACGCAATTATGCTTTTACCACTGAACGCTGCCTCTCAACTACCACTCCACGCAGCCCACATAAGGCACTCTGTTGACCCTTACTAGCCCGCACCTCCACGACGCACCACGCTGATTCCACACCTCTCTTACCTCACGCATTCCATGCACCTGTAGTTCATTCACTTTAAGTTGGCTGAGATTTCCGTCCTTTTACAGCCTATTCTTCTCAGCTCAGTTTCAGAATAAGACAATACAGCGGCCTGGCATCTTTTCTGCAAAACGACACTTCTTCCTGACTAGCATCATATTTTAGTGTCATGTCTTATAGCTTAGAGGTCAGTATGGCGAGATGGCAATTTTACGCCAAGCTAAAGTGAACAGAGTATAGCATCTCAACCAGCCCGCCATCCCGTGCACCCCACTCACCACCCCACCCAGTCCTTCCTCCACGCACCTCTCACCTTTAATTCTCGGTTTCACGCAGCTCTGTCCTCTGCCTGAGCTCCTCGTGCTTCACCCACACACGCAGTTCACGCACAACGGTACACGCGCCTCACAGGACCGCGTTATGGGTGATACAGGACTCTTTGTAACACCTCGTCCTTAGCGATTTATTATTTGTAATACCCTTCATCACTTACACCCTTCTGACTCTTTCCACCTCGCTCAAAAGTGTCAGTGATTCTTTTATTCATCCGGGATGCAGATCGATTTGAGGTCAAGGCCGAAGTTAGGCCACCAAGGTCAAAATTAGGGCACCATGGTCAGAGTTAGGTCACCAAGGTCAAAATTAGGGCACCAAGGTCAAAGTTAGGGCACCAAGGCCAAACATACGGCACCAAGGTCAAAGTTAGGGGAACCAGGGTCAAAATTATGGCACCAGGGTCAAAGTTAGGGGCACCAAGGTCAGTTAAGGCTCCAAGGTCGAAGTTCAAGTCACCAAAGACAAGTTATGGTACGAGTCGCTGCCGCCTTAAAACACCCTCTTTAGGCAGTTTTTGATGCACGTTCGAGTGTTTGAAAGGGTCATCAGCTCCGATATTATGGCTCCCGCGCACCTCACATCAACCAACGACACCCACCATTCCCACTCACTCCAGTCTAACCTACCCCAGTGCATCCCGCTGACCAACCCCACCTACCCCCAGTCACTCCAGTCTAACCTAGTCCCGCTCACTCCAGTTTAATCTAACCCCACTCACTCCAGTCTAACCAAGCCCCACTCACTCCAGTCTAACCTACCCCATCCTATCCCTCTAACCAACCCCAGCTATCCCCATTCACTTCACCTTCACCTACTCTACCCAAAGCTACTCCACCCACCTTACTCACTCATTTTATCTACTCACACCCACCGACTCGTCTATCAGCCCACACACACTTATACCATCCCCACTCACTCACTCACTCACACTTCTTGATCGTCACTCACACGCACTTTCACACGCCTCACCGCCATGATAAACATTTACTTACAAATCTCACTCATTTTCAGTCGTACAGTTGATTTCGTCACTTCTGTTTCCTTTTATCTGTGTGTGTGTGTGTGTGTGTGTGTGTGTGCGTGTGTGTGTGTGTGTGTGTTTCCTTGGCCTGATTACACACACACACACACGTCACTCCCACACACACAAACTCTCATCACTCCCAGGTCTTTCTATAACTCTTTTGTTTCTCGTATCTGCCTACGTCACAGCGACCCAAATCCTCACACATTCCACACACACCATGCATTCATTCATTCATTCATTAACTCACTCACGGATACATTTAGTCACACATTCATGTACTGATTCACACATTCTCGTGGTCACTTTTCCCCTCATTCATTCATTCATTCATTCATTAACTCAATAACTCAATAACGTATGCATTTAGTTACACTCATTTACCCATTCACACATTCACGTGGCCAATCTTCCCCGTATTCATTTTCACGCCGTTAATATTCAGTCATATACATTTATTCATTCATTCAGTCTCTTTCATGCATTTATTCACTTAGTCAAGGCCACGCACCTTTCATCACTGTTTTTGTTGAATACGTCATCCTCACCCACGCTGCCTAAAACGTCTCTTTCACTCCTTTATATTCTTTTGCTCCCTTCTTAATAATTTTCCCCCTTTACCTGTACTTACCCACGCTGCCTAAAGTTTCTCCTTACCTTTTCTTTTTTCCTGTACCTTTATTGTATTTTATTTGCCTCATTTTATTCTTTTTTACTTCTATTGTATTCCATTAATACTTTCAACTATAGAGTGTTTTGTGTATATTCTTGCTATCTCCAGACGATTTTATTTGGCTTGGGGGGGAGAGAGACACGCACGCACGCACGCACGTACGCGCGCGCACACACACACACACACACACACACACACACACACACACACACACACACACACACACACACACACACACACACACACACACACACACACACACACACACTGCACCACGTTCCTGTATTTGAGCCCAGCCAGAATATCCCTCGCATTCTTTCCGCTAGCCCAGTGTATTGACGTCAGAGCTGTGTGTGTGTGTGTGTGTGTGTGTGTGTGCCCTGTATTTGGCATTTTTCTCAGCCAGTCCTGCGGCGTTGAATCAGGCAGTTCGATAGAGACTGTGCCAACGCTGATAATATAAGCACCGACCCAAATTGATTGCACTGACACCTTGTTAGATTTTTGTAAGTGTAACGTGATTAACTTTTTGCAGCTTTTGAGTGACGCTGTTATTATTATTATTATTATTATTACTATTATTATTATTGTTATTGTTATTATTATTGTTATTATTATTATTATGTCAACTGGATGTAATGTACTATATGGATGAGAGAGAGAGAGAGAGAGAGAGAGAGAGAGAGAGAGAGCAATAGGTAATAGTACTATTCCAGTGACTCAGATGGAACATGCTTTATCGTCCTATTTCCAAAGCTTATTCCCTGATTTCTGTCTTCTTATCAGGTGAGATTAATGTTAGTCTCTGATGCCGGCTGACTATATTGTCCTGACCTGGCTGATGCAGTGGAGGGGGAGTTTTATTTCATGTGTATGAGAATATGTTTGCAATTTGCTTTATTTTTATCATAACAAGCCGCGGGAACGTTACTGCTATCATCAAATCATCACCACCACCACCACCACCACCACCACCACCTGCAGCAACAACAACAACGCTTTACCTCGCACCATTACGAAATATTTCAGAAACAGGAAAACATGAGGTAGTAGTATCGGTGACATGTGAAAGTGTTGAACGCCATCTGTTGCGAGCAGAAGGGCTATAGGCTTTTGAGTGTACGTCTAGAGTAAGGTAGGAAAAAAAAAAAGAAAAAAGCTCAGAACAGTGAAATGCGGCCTACATCAATTTACAGGTCATTCACGCCTGTGGCACACTTGAGGGGTTGTGATGTGGCCTGTGAATGGATGTGTGGGGCAGGTTTGCTGGCTGCTGTCCTATGATGCTTCACCTACCGGATTTTTTTTTTTTTTTTAATACATACATTACATACATTCATGGAAAAATAGATAGATAGATAGATAGGAAATGGAAGTAGGGGGACGGTTCTATTTTTTTAAAACGTACATACATACATGGGAAAGTAAATAGGTACATAGATAGGGAATGGAAGTGTGGGAGTTTGGCTGCATACTCTCCAATGACGTTTGTCCTGGTTTAGTTATACGTACATACATTACATACATACACAATACATGCATTACATACATATATACTTACAGACATAGAAAGAGATAGATAGAGAATTGTGTTTGCTGGGCGTCCCTTAAGTTTGTAGGGGTTTAATGGTATGGTAATGTAATTAGTTGGTGGTGGTGCGGGAAGGGACGGGAAAGGAGGAACAAATAGGTAGATAGATATAGAAAACTAGATAGATAGAATGGTACATTGGTGGATAGATGGCCGTCGATAGATATATGGATTGAGACATGCTTGGATAGATGAATGGATAAATAGATGGTTGGGTTCGTGTTTGGATGGATGGATGTGTTTTTTTGAATGACCTCGTAATGGTCACTTGAATTTTGTATAGAGATTGTGTGTGTGTGTGTGTGTGTGTGTGTGTGTGTGTGTGTGTGTGTGTGTGTGTGTGTGTGTATGTGTGAAGATTTTATGGTGTTCTGGGATAAACGGTGTGGTTGGTGGTGCGCTTGTGTGGTGCAGGGAGGGACACTAAAGGCGGAAGTCACGAAAAAATGTATTTGGTTCAGATCTTTGTTTGTCCATGTATTTCGTAATGTTTTTTTCTCAGCATATACTTTAACTCAAGCTGTGTTCCTCAGTTTGAATTTCTCTCCGGTCTTTTAAACGCGTTGTGTCCAGGTATCTCGAAATTAACGTCTCTCTCTCTCTCTCTCTCTCTCTCTCTCTCTCTCTCTCTCTCTCTCTCTCTCTCACACACACACACACACACACACACACACACACACACACACACACACACACACACACACACACAGAGAGGAGGGAACAACTTTGCGGGTTTGAAGCCTTTGTTTCCTTTTCTTCTGCATTAAACAGGTGAAAAAGTCTGCAATAAATGTCATGGAGGTGAGGTGGGTAAATTAAATCACATGATGGTTGGACAGTCAAAAAAAATGTGCAAGACGGCGTGGTAGTGAAAGGCTTGGCAATATTTGGAAGCGTGGGCGTAGTTATGAGGTGAGAATTGGTGGTGTTGCCAGATTAAACGCAGGCACGTGGTTGGCGTGTGTGGTTTGGACATGAACTGACGATATAGTTGTGTTTGCTGCATAGGCTAGTTACACGAAGGAAAGAAAAGACGCAAAAGTATAATGTCCCTACTTAATTCGGCTAAGATGGGGTTAGGATGATGATAATGGTAATAACATAATAGTCATGATTATTGTTGATCATATTACTGTTTTCCCTCAGTAAAAGACTAAGGCAGTATACATAGAAAAATATAATTCAGTCGTATACAATGAACGATATAAATATTGTATATGACTGACGCGTATTGGATGTGTGTTATTTTCCCATGCCAGTATTTATCAGTGCTACAATTGGGCGTGTTTTGTTTTCCATACACGAGTGTTTGTAGCGATTTGTAAGAATTACGTATTTTCAAAGCATCCTGTGGTTATGAGACGGAAGGTAGGTGGTGTAGGGAGGGGATAAACAGTGCGTGCGTGCCGAGACCCCCCCCGCTCCCAACACGCAGGAGGCGCGAGAGGGGGGAGATTAGCTGGGAGGGATAGAGGAGAGAGTATGGAGGGGTGGAGGCATTGTACAGGAAGGACACTGCGGGGGAAATACCCGCAGCTACTAACACCATCCACCTCCACTGCACCTGTCTTTGAGCTTCATTGAACCATTAACTTTCACCTTCCATAACATCTCAGCAGTAGTGTTAAAACGAGCAAATTGATGATGATAGTGGGGATGCTGACCATGTTTGAGTGTTATCTATTTCAGCCGCCGTATTAAAGAGTATGCAGCTTGACGGCCAGTATTATTGGTATTAGCATTTGGTGTTACGAGGCGGGTGACTGGGATGAGTTTATGGTGTTGACACTGCCGACGCATCAAGGAATTATATAACGAGCTTAAAATGATGTGAGATCCACGTAAGATGTGGTGAGTTTCCGCCTGGGCCTCGTACCCTTACGTAACTCGGGAGGGTCCGGCTCGGGTCATAGGGAATGCCAAATGCCAGGCAATTTGATAGCAGGCCAGTATTTAGGTAGCCTCATACCATCTCCAGTGACATGACATGCTTTATATTGTATAATTGGTATGTATATACATGATTTTATTTAGCTTCGGGAATACTTCACAATCTGGAGGATTTAGTTATAGCCTTCATCGGGGAAGTGAGGGAAACCGATAGATTGAGATGGTTTGGTCGTCTTGGGAGGAGGGAGGAGGACTGGCTAAGGAGGGTGTCAGTAGTGGGCGTGGAGGGAAGTATGTCCAGAGGCAGATCGAGAAGACCTCCAGTGGGATAAGTTTCTCCCAGAGGTAAACAGAATTGTGTGAATGTTGCAAATGTGAAATATGAAGGACGTCCTGGGAGTGAAAGGCACGAAACATTGTAATCTATAAGCCCCAGTGTGATGACGAGCAAATATTTCCTGTTGGCGTTTCGTGTTACTCTAAATCCGGCACCAAAAGTCCTGTGGCGTGTTGTTCTCTTCTCCCCCACGGACTTTGAAAATCTGTGTGGTGGACCTGCAGCAGACGGCGCTTATGACTGCGCTGAGGCCTGATGAATTCACCAGTGTCGGTTGCTAAGGATTCACCACATTGATCTTCAGAGTGCATGGAGGGAAGAGCAGGGGAACCGACAGGACTTAGTGAATTCTATACAGCGATTTATCCTTTCCGTTTATCTTACTGTCTCGAAGCTGTTTATTTTATTTAGTACGGTAACTTATCAGTTTTAATCGTGCTGTGTCTAGATTATTTCATTTTCGGATGGAAGGGGTTAGATATAGCGTTCAGTTAAACAGGCGTAATTTTGTCCCCGATTGTACGTGTTAGTAGCCTCGTACCTCCACAGGCCAAAGTCTAGTGAGGTACAAGCTCTAGTGCCACAGCCTACGTAGGGTTCCTCCCGTACCAGTCGTTTTTGTCTCCGTACCGGCTTTCCTTGCGAGCCTACGTGCCGCCGACGCCCTGTGATTCAGCGGAGAGAGAGAGAGAGAGAGAGAGAGAGAGAGAGAGAGAGAGAGAGAGAACAGAGAGAGAGAGGGGGGGGGGGTAAACTGTTTTAGACTGGCTATTGCTGGCATCCCCTGCGTCACTCAACAAGGCTTCATGACCTACTGCGTCGACTTTTATGAACGTGTTATTGCTTTACTCCTTTTGCTGTAAATTGACCTAAAATGACCCTCTGTCCGTCTTGATTGCTAGTTGTAACAAGAGATTAGCACTAGAATATGGTGCTAATCACGAAGTGCTGTCGAAAGGATATTGAGCCGTACTATAGTCTTCTGGCATTGAACTTCGTGAAATTAGTTGCAGAAGAAGGAAAAGTTGGTCCAAGTACAAGTGAAAGGAGTATAGCACTTTAGTCTGGCTTCATGACCTACTCTGTCACCTTTTGCGCCGCACTTTATGTGTCGTGGGAGACTTCTAAGCAACTATTTTTACCGATTTAATTTGTCTATTACACCTGAACATTCGGTGTGATACTATTTCAATCGTTTTATATCCACATACTTTACATCAGTAACACAGAAGGATATCCACGTACAACGTGCCGAATAAGTGACAGAGGAAGGGTGTTACGAAATAGTCACTTAGCGTACCAGTTTACTTCTAGCACACAATAGTCCATTTTGTCGCGCTTCATGACATACTTTCATATATATATATATACACACATATATATACACCCCCACACACACCCCCACACACACACACCCACACCCACACACACACCCACACCCACACACACACACACACACACTGTTGATTTGTTTTTGTGTGATGTACCAGGGCCTTTCCTACGAGGTGGATACTGAGCCGTGATTGCATGATCCCTAGATGAGCTTTGGTTTTGATGTAGGAGTGAGTCCTTGGTTGTTAGTCAGATTTTTCCTCCAGTTATACATCTGTGGCCATAGGACTGAGTCTCCATGGTTACTATTGAAATTTATCCACCAATTATACGGCACCTAGGGCCTGAAGTCGGATTGAAAGGGGTTCTGGACCTTTGTCATATGGAAAAAAAATCAAGGCTTTCCTCTTGATGTCCGTTCACAAGTTCACTACAAGTAGGACATTTCCGCTTTATTCTTACTGCACCCTGACCATTGGACCCAGCTTAACCTCTTCTGCTCAAGGACTTTATAAAAATATCGAGTCCGTTTCTGTGTAAGCCATCTAAGTTGAAAGATCATTTCACTTATCTGATCCGGTTTGGTTCACATCTGGGATATACATTGTTTGTAGAGGGGAAAAAGTTATTTGATGTTAGTGGGGGGAAAAAAATTGTGGGACGAGGACAGTCTCAGGGGTCTTTATGGGGAGGCTGCCAGAGATCAAGCAGTTAGGTGACCAAGGCCGACGTATCCAAGCATGTTGGAGCCTTATAAACGATCGAAGGTCAAGGTTATAGTTTAGGATGGGGTCGCTGTGCTGTCTGAACGCCCTTTGTGGTTAGATGTGGACTGGCGTTAGTGTGTCAGCGTCCACCCCACAAACTCAGTGCTGGTCAGGGGATTCGAACTCATGACAGCTTTCCTTCGAACGTGAGGCCAGTACTAAACCGACCGAGCCACCGAGTCGCCCCTAAAATCCTATCCGTCTGTTTTTCCCTGAGGGTGTTTAGACTTCCCCCCCTTCCCCCTCCCCGTCCTCCCGGGTTAGCAGCTCCCCCTCCTCCTCGCGAACACTGCCTAGTCATTGTCATTCCTTTCTCAGCACCGTCTCTGAGTTGTCTAAAACTGCCTCCGCTTTTACAACATTATGATAGTGGGAGTGACAGTTGTTGTTGGGAGACGGTGTTGTAGAAGATTGAGAGACAGATGTTGGTGATTAATTAGCACTGATGAACTACACCCTTGTGACTAATTAATGAAGTTGAGAGAGAGAGAGAGAGAGAGATTAAAGCAAGAACAGAGAATTAAAGTGTGTCACCAAGGCCCAGAGAATAGATGTACAGTCATTCTAAGTACCCCTTGTTTGAGTTTATCCATGCTTAAAGTGATGATGATGATGATGACAGAACCCATGATTATAAACTATCTTACAGGTTTGCTTGATGCTGTGAGACCTTTTCTTTCTTTTTTACACCTTTCCTTTTTTTAACAGTTCCAGGTTTTTCTTTCCATGCTTTCGTCTTTCTTTTCTATATTTTCGTGCATTTATTTCATCATCTTCAATCGTGCGTTTCTTTCTTGTCTTTTTCCTTACTTCCACTCTCCTTTTTTCCATGTTCCAAGGCGGTATTTCCTCTGGTTGGCTTCAAGGGACAAGGAGGTTTGGCGGTCGTTTCCTGTCAGTTCCCTCACCCCCTCTCTTTCTCTTCATTCTTTCCCCCCCCCATCCCCTCCCTTTCCCTGCGTCCTACCCTTCTCCCCTCCTTCCCCCTCCCCCTATTTTCCCGCTCCCTTCCATCTTCTCTTTCCTTGTGCTTCTCACCACCATGCTTGCTCAGAGGTGTATCTCTCTCTCTCTCTGTCTCTCTAATAAAATAGTCATGTGTAAGCTGGTATGGAGGATTTGTGTTATTATGACATTGGGTATTGGTATTAGAGTTCCAACACCCAATAGGAATTTTCAGCTTAGTTAATACCTCAGTGTCCTCAGACTGGCTGGTAAATTTGACTAGTAACCAAGGAGACGCATAACTATAAGGCTCGTCCATTTTATATAAACACAACATATTAGTCAAGGTGTGGGACTGGCCCGGTTCTGTCAGGTGAAAATAAATAGGATATAAGGATAGTGTGTGGGTGAGAGATAGATAGATAGATAGATAGATAATGTGGATGAGAGAGAAAAAAAGTGTGTGTGTGTGTGTGTGTGTGTGTGTGTGTGTGTGTGTGTGTGTGTGTGTGTGTGTGTGTGTGTGTGTGTGCGTGCGCTCCCAATCTCAGTTTCTCCTTCCCCCCTCTCCCCCAACCACCACCCACCTCTCATTTTAGACCATCGAACTCTTCTCTTCCCCTCCCCTCCCCCCCTCCCCTCCCCTCCTTATGTCCCTCCCACTTCTCACGCACAAACACCTCCCCCTCTATTTACTGCACCCCCCCGTCTCTCTCTCTCTCTCTCTGTTCTCCCACTGTCCCTCCCTCCCCCCCTCTTGTCACTTTTACCCCTCCAGACCCTCCGCTGAGATGGTGTCCACGTGAGAGAGAGAGAGAGAGAGAGAGAGAGAGAGAGAGAGAGAGAGAGAGCAGATAACGAGATTTTTCCCTTCCTAGTAATATAATCTTATCAGTATTCGTTGTGTGTGTGTGTGTGTGTGTGTGTGTGTGTGTGTGTGTGTGTGTGTCCCGCCAACAATATTGCCACTATACTATACATTGGTCAGTGTATCGCATCTTATATTAATTTATTGTCATTAACTATATTGCCCCATCATAGAGATGTACCGGTATAGCCTGGGCAGAAATGAGATTGCGCCCTCTCTCTCGCTCTCTCTCTCTGTCTGATAATAATGATGGTGATGGTGGTGTATGATGGTGACGGTAACCTAAGCATAACATGTACATTAACCTCGCCTCTCCAGTATCACCACCAACCAGACACTTAGATATAGACTCGCCTGCCTGTCATTGCACATAGTGGAGCAGGGGCCCGAGGTTAGGCTGTTGATATTATTGATGATTGTTGGTTTTTCCTTGGGAGTAATTTGGGGTGTGGGTGTGTGTTGAGTGGTCTAAAGCAGAAGGGACACACACACACACACACACACACACACACACACACACACACACACACACACACACACACACACACACACACACACACACACACACACACACACACACCCACACACACACACACACACACACACACACACACACACACACACACACACACACACACACACACACACACACACACACACACACACACACACACACACACACACACACACACACACACACACACACACACACACACACACACACACACACACACACACACACACACACACACACACACACACACACACACACACACACACACACACACACACACACACACACACACACACACACACACACACACACACACACACACACACACACACACACACACACACACACACACACACACACACACACACACACACACACACACACACACACACACACACACACACACACACACACACACACACACACACACACACACACACACACACACACACACACACACACACACACACACACACACACACACACACACACACACACACACACACACACACACACACACACACACTGCTTGGGGTGTGGAAGGATGTGGTACTGATATTATTAACGACATTTATAATTTTCTTGCAAGTCGTGTGAGGTGTGAGTAGAGGTTGAAACACGCGAGTAATGTGTACAGGTATTGGGAATAATTTTGCTTGAGATGTTGGAAAAATAATAGTATTAATACCAAATTTAACCCCCTCCCCCTCCCTTTTTCTGTCCATCTTACACTGATTTTTTTTTCTTGTTTTTTTATCGAAGTTGGTTCAGGTTTCTGGTCAGCAGCGAGTTATCATGTTCATGGCCACAGCCGCTTTAATGTGCACTGAGTTGCCAGGTGCTTGTGTGTGTGTGTGTGTGTGTGTGTGTGTGTGTGTGTGTGTGTGTGTGCCCGCTCAGAATATGTTAGTTAATCGGGAGGTATGTGCGGATTTGCCATATGTTAAGTGGATGGTGTATGTGCCGTTAGTAGCCATCGTCACTGGTATCTTTTTGCGTCGTATATAATGTGCAATAGTGTTAGTGTAGTGGTAGTAATAGGAACGTGAACCCAGTGGACTGCAGGCTGAAGCTGCCCTCCTCCTGCAGCTTTCAGTCGTCTTTTGGGGAGATAGAGAGTAGATTGAGGGACGTTTTTATAACAGGGCACCGCCACCACGTGAAGGCGTCCCTCTCCAGCACGGCGTGGGTCTACAGTGCTCAAGTGCTCGATGTGTTGGGTGCTTTGTATGTCATGTGCAGTGCTGTCAGGTGCTCATTATGTTGTCAGGTGTTGTCATGTGGTCAGTTTGTTGTCATGTGGTCAGTATGTTGTCAGGTGTTGTCATGGTCATTATGTTGTCGGGTTTTGTCATGTGGTCATTATGTTGTCAGGTGTTGTCATGTGGTCATTATGTTGTCAGGTTTTGTCATGAAGTCATTATGTTGTCAGGTGTTGTCATGTGGTCAGTATGTTGTCAGGTGTTGTCATTTAGTCATTATGTTGTCAAGTGTTGTCATGTGGTCAGTATGTTGTCAGGTGTTGTCATTTAGTCATTATGTTGTCAGGTGTTGTCATGTGGTCAGTATGTTGTCAGGTGTTGTCATGAAGTCATTATGTTGTCAGGTGTTGTCATGTGGTCAGTATGTTGTCAGGTGTTGTCATTTAGTCATTATGTTGTCAGGTGTTGTCATGTGGTCAGTATGTTGTCAGGTGTTGTCATGTGGTCAGTATGTTGTCAGGTGTTGTCATGTGGTCAGTATGTTGTCAGGTGTTGTCATGTGGTCAGTATGTTGTCAGGTGTTGTCATGTGGTCAGTATGTTGTCAGGTGTTGTCATGTGGTCAGTATGTTGTCAGGTGTTGTCATGTGGTCAGTATGTTGTCATGTGGTCAGTATGTTGTCAGGTGTTGTCATGTGGTCAGTATGTTGTCAGGTGTTGTCATGTGGTCAGTATGTTGTCAGGTGTTGTCATGTGGTCAGTATGTTGTCAGGTGTTGTCATGAGGTCAGTATGTTGTCAGGTGTTGTCATGAAGTCATTATGTTGTCAGGTGTTGTCATGTGGTCAGTATGTTGTCAGGTGTTGTCATTTAGTCATTATGTTGTCAGGTGTTGTCATGTGGTCAGTATGTTGTCAGGTGTTGTCATGTGGTCAGTATGTTGTCAGGTGTTGTCATGTGGTCAGTATGTTGTCAGGTGTTGTCATGTGGTCAGTATGTTGTCAGGTGTTGTCATGTGGTCAGTATGTTGTCAGGTGTTGTCATGTGGTCAGTATGTTGTCAGGTGTTGTCATGTGGTCAGTATGTTGTCAGGTGTTGTCATGAAGTCAGTATGTTGTCAGGTGTTGTCATGTGGTCATTATGTTGTCAGGTGTTGTCATATGCTCATTATGGCGTGATGTGGATTTGGTCATTATTCGAAGGTATTGATAAGAGCACTGTGGCGCTCTCTCTCTCTCTCTCTCTCACACACACACACAGTATATGTACACACAATAAAGTGAACTTCCTTAATCATTTTCTCCATCTCTTTACACACACACACACACACACACACACACACACACACACACACACACACACACACACACACACACACACACACACACACACACACACACACACACACAGGCTATTTACAAGGCTTCCCTCCCACGCCGTTGTCAGTCACCAGAACCTCCTCTTCCTGTTTAACATTAAGGTCAACGCTTGCTTCAGTACGTTGTTAAGAAAATATATATTGGGATACTAAACACTTTTCTTTTATATAGCCGTTTAATCTCTCTCTCTCTCTCTCTCAGTATTCAAATTTTACGTGATCGAACGGCAATAAAAATGAAAAGTTATTTAGCTTAGCAGTAAACAGAATCACTAATACACCTTGCACACTCTTTTCACTACCACACCATTTCCTACCACACCTCAGACACACCACACTGCCACACCTTAAAAATACCGCACATTACCACACCTTGCCAAATATTCCACATCACTACTCTTTTCCACATAGGTCTACACCACATCTCAGCGTACCACACACCAAATCGTACCACACCTGCCGTCTTCTACCACACCTACCGTCTTTACCACACCTGTCTTTTACCACACCTACCGTCTTCTACAGCACAGCACATACACTCGCATAACATCCACTACAAGGGGTTGCTTATCATGAAGGCAAGACCACTGGCGTCATTTTAAAGCCTAGACGCGAGGGATTTGACACGTCTGCTGGGTAAACTGATCCTGATGTCGCCCAGGCCATGTCGTTCCTCTGAGCTGACCAAAGTGTAAGAGGATTCATAGTCAAGTGGATGAGTGGATGGTGGATGTGGGTGGGATGGGGTAGTGGTAAGTGTATGTGCGGGTAGATGGAGAGATGTGTGGTTGGTGGATGTGGGTGGACGGATGGAATGTTGGTGGATGAATGTATTGGTGGAGAGTTGATATAGTTGATGGATGGATGGATGGGTGAGTGGATGTGGATGAGGGTAGATGGAAAAAATGTTGGATGTATTTGTGGGTGGGTAGGGAGTTGATATGGATGAGTGAGTGGGTGAATGGAATGGATGAGATGTTGATAGATGGAGAATGGAGGTTTAGTCGACTGGTTTTTAACTGATGGAGCCGGGCCGCTCCAGAAGATTGAATACTAAGTCATGGTGGTTTGATATTTGATGGGCCTTGTATATGAGGTAGGAATGAGAGGTAAGACACATCTCTTGGACATCCTGATAAATGATGTATGGCAAGTCGTTCCTCTGAGCTGATGCCATTACAAGAGGATGAGCAGTGAGGTGGATGATTAGGAGGAGGGATGGGGATGGAGGGGTGGGGAGATGAGGATGGTGAAGGATGGGAGGTTGAGTATATTGTGCCGGTTGTTGGACACTGGGTAGGTGGAAGGCTAGGGTTGCTGGTAGGTGGATAAGTGGATGGGAGTGGAGGACAGGATGCTGGTGGATCGTGGAGGAGAGATAAGGTTCATTCCTGAGGTGAGTTAGTGGTGGAGTGTATTGATTGGAAGAGTGGGGTTATATTGTGTGTGAATGGAGTTGGTGTGGGTGGTGGCATGAATGAACTGCTTGTCAGAATTGGGTATACTGGTTATGGAACAGTGTAGGTAATATATTTTTTAGTAGTATTTTTAGGTGTCTGTGATGGAAGGGAGATCTATGAGATAAGCTGGTGGGTGAATAGTGGAGTGGTGTTGAGTGTGAATGGAGGTGATGGTTGGTGTAGGTGGATGCATGAATGGAGGAGTGAGTACGTTAGGTAAATACTGGTAGTTGTAGTCATTGCCCCAGGTTCACCAGTAATGCGAACCTGGTGGGCTGCAGACTTGGGTTGCCCTTCCCCGAAAAACCACCATCCTTTCGGGCGATAGGTAGTTGAAGGACATCTATTTAACCAGACAGCTCAGCCGACCAGTTATATCGGTGCCACCACGTGAAGGCGGCATCCCTCTCCAGCACTACGTTAGCCGGACGTGTAAATGTATCGACTGGGGAAGTGTTGTGTAGTGATAGTCAAGGTGGAGGCCTCGTGCTGTAGCTGTACAGTAGACATGACTGAAATTCCAAGTAGGGTGGGTGGGTGTCGAGTGGATGAGTGTGTTGAGTGTGCAAGAATGAGATGATGTCTTTGAAAGTATGAATACGGTTGGCATTAATGAAGTACGGTATTTAGTGAGTAGGGTATGTGAGTAGTGAATAAGTGTGAATGAGTTGCTGTAGGTTGTAAGTGTGAAAGAGAGAGAGTGCAAGTAGTGAATATGTTGATTGTTGAATAGGGTTGGTAGTATTTTGAGGTTGTTAAAGGCGTGGGTGTTAGTGGGGACATGATTGAAGTACTTGGGTAGAGAGAAACGTGGGTAATGCAGTAAAGGGTATGAATGGAAGCATTGTAGGTGGGGGCGTGAATGAATGACTTGAGTACCGTACGTGGGTAGTGAAGGTATTGATTATTGTAGACTTGGGCAATGCAGTTAAGGAGACGATTGTTGGTGTGGGCATGAATGAAGTTGGTGAGTAGGTTGGCACTGAAAAAAGTAGTAGTAGTAGTAGTAGGAGAGAGAGAGAGAGAGAGAGAATAATGTCAGGTGGTGTTGCGTGAGTGTAGGTGGTTTTGCATGGTGGGTGAATAAGCTGATGCGAGCCAGTGAGTGAAAGAGTTTGTGGTTGTGTAAGACTCTGTGTGTGTGTGTGTGTGTGTGTGTGTGTGTGTGTGTGTGTGTGTGTGTGTGTGTGTGTGTGTGTGTGTGTGAGAGAGAGAGAGAGAGAGAATCAGCGGATGGATGAATTGATTGCTATGTAGGTGAGGATGTGCGTCAGTGTTGGTGGGGAGCACAGATGTTTAGCGTGGTGGTGGTGGTGGTGGTGGTGGTACAGATTAAATAGTAATCCTGTGCAGCTGATAGGAGAGGGTAGAATAACAGCTATAGCCATTTTGTTTTCATTTGACGGAACTGTATCACTCATGGCTTAAATGCAAGTTGTGGTTGCAGGGAAATCTATACAGTAAGCCTTAGTTATGGGGAGGGAATGAATCTCCATGGTTACTAGTCGGATTTCATCAACTGAGCTGTTCTGGACCCACAGTTACTTATGACCGTGTGGGTGGAAATGGTCTTCCTTATAATTCATCCATGAACCCATCAATAATTATAACTGCAGTGGTTAAGTCTTGGCTCCTTGTTGATAGCATTTTCTCCTCATCATTAGCCTTTGAATAATCTGAAGTTTGTCCAAAAATCTCGAGGTACACTCTGTACATGAACAAAATGAGTGGCTTCAGATCACCACGTTGTCAGTAGGAAAGAAGTAACCTCAGCCGACGAGAGGCATTATTAGGAGATGTGAATCTTGGTACAGGTGGGCTGGTGTTGAGCGGTGGAGTTAACAAAGGGTATTTGTGAACCTTTAAACTCCCCATTGCGGGAGGTTCTATTCAAACTGTGAGGATGGGTTGATGAGAGCAGAGAGCAGCCTGGGTGAGACACAGCGGATGAGCGGCTTTATTGCCTATAGTGGATGGCTAAGTAGGTGTGTGATGGTGGGTGGGCACAGGTGTTGGCATTGGTGGTGTGTATACAGGAACAACTGTGCTCTGTTCACTGTTACTTCGCCTAGAATAAACGGATGTAAGGCTCTGGATAGTTAGGTGGGTATGTAATGAAGGGTGGGTACAGCTGTTGGCAGTTGTGATGTGTATATAGGAACATCTATGCTCAGTCCACTGCAACTTGGCTTAAAATTAGTGGAAATACGGCTGAATTGCTAAGTGGGTCGGTAATGATGGGTGGGCACAGGTGTGAGGTGTTGGACAGCTGGTGTGTGTTCAGTCAAGAGGGAGTGCCATTGTTAAGAGGTAGAGGTGAGAATGACGTGATGTGGAGGTGAGAATGAGGTGATGTGGGGGTGAGAATGACGATGTAGAGGTGAGAATGACGTGATGTGAGGGTGAGAATGACGATGTAGAGGTGAGGATGGCGTGATGTAGAGGTGAGGATGACGATGTAGAGGTGAGAATGACGTGATGCAGGGGTGAAAATGACGTGATGTAGAGGCGTAACTGACCAACATACAGAACTCCAGGACTAAGACTGAGAATGTTTTGGCAGTAGTGTGGCCAGTGTTTGTAAAAATCTGAGGGCGAGGGTGTTTTGACGGAACTGTGAACATTAATTTAAACTTCAGAACTAAGGCTTTGAAGGTTTTGGCAGAAGTGTGACGATTATTTTAAACTCTGAAAACGAAGGCTGAGAATATTTTGTAGTACCGTACAGTGTGATGATAGGAGATGATAAAAGTCCTAGAGCTTCGTTGATGATAATAATTGTAAAAAAAAAAAAAGCGCTTGAACTTTAGTAATAATAATAATAACAAAAACATCAAGGCATCAGCAGTAGTTATAATTTAAAAATCTCGAGCTTCCGTGAGGTATAATAAAAGTCCATTGAGCTTCAGGAATAATAACAGTAATAATAATAATAATAATCTCATCATCATCCGGACCTCCTTTCCCACCGTAGGACAGGGTAATAATAAATTTCGAGTCTCATTGCCAGATAGAATGAAAACAAAAATCTGAAGCTACAGAAGTGGGTGTTTGTTCTGCGTCCAAAGATAGGCAGAGCTTGAAGGGGATGAAAGATGAGAGGGAGTGAGAGGGGGCTTGACACACACTTGACACGGACTTAAATTCGTACCGTGGGAGGTCTGGACACTCGCTTATTCGCACCACTGGGAGGTCTGGCTGGACATTCTCTTATTCGCACCACTGGGAGGTCTGGCTGGACATTCTCTTATTCGCACCACTGGGAGGTCTGGCTGGACATTCTCTTATTCGCACCACTGGGAGGTCTGGACACTCTGTTATTCGCACCACTGACTCGGAATTTATCGTGTCATGGAAGCTGCGGCAGGGAATTATTGGTACCATTATAAGGACCTTGACAGATTTAAGGAATTATTCGTACCGTCTCCAGTGCTGTGCTGTACAAAAGATTAACACGAGAATATGATGCTAGTCACGAAGAAGAAAATTCTCTTAAACTAATTTTACTCTAACTTGGCTCAAAACTGACATCTCTCCATCTTAAACTGTGAGTTATAACAATAGATGAACGCTGGAATACGGTGCCACTCACGAAGAAGTGCTATGGAAAGGATGCAGAGCTGTAGCATTATCGTTTTCTGCCATTGAGCTACGTGAAATAAGCGACTAAAAGAGTAAAAAGCTGGACCAGGTTAAGGTGAAAGTACTACCAGGTATAGTTAAAGTGAAGAATAAAGAGGCATAAGGTACGTAAGAAAGTAATACAACTACCCTACCCTGGGGACCATGATACAGGGCTGCAGTCTTGCCGGTTAAGGAAGCTCCCTAACACCTCCTCCTAAGCGATTTATTTTGCTTATTATACATTACCATCCTCCTCTGTGTTGCGTAAATCGTTCTGATATCGCCCTACTCGTATTAAATACGGTACAAAATTTTAAGTAGCAGGATCCAAAAATAAATCGCAACGGTGGAGGTGTTAGGGATTAAATATTACAATTCTCTTCTGTGTTGCATAAATCATTCTGCTGTCGCCTTATTGTTTTTAAGTACGGTACAAAATTATACGAGTATCAACGAGCAGGATCCAAAAATAAATCGCAACGGTGGAGGTGTTGGGGAGCCTCTTTAATTGACGCGAATACGGGGCAGGGATATTATCGTAGCCAGCGAGGCCTTGTTGACACCATTGCAGGTTTATAGCCAGTGGGGGAGAGTTGGTCACCTGGGTTAGAGGTTGAATATTATACTGAGTCAGGTGTGTTGGAGCCATGGTGGTGTTTGCATGAAGAGGGGAGCACTATGCCAGTTATTATTATTATTATTATTATTATTATTACTACTACTACTACTACTACTATTACTATTATTATTATCTGACGGAACTTGACATCTCCCACAATTAGATACCAAATCGTGGTTCCGTGAAATTCTGTGAACCTTAGTAAGAGGTAGGAATCAGTCTCCTTGGTTACTAGTCAAAGTGACCCCTCCAGTCTCCAGTCTGACCATACTTGGCCATCAACTGAGCTGAAGAGGAATAAGAATCTTTGTTAGCTGAAAAGAAACCGACTGTGGGAATGAAATGAAGATGAATGTGTGTGTGTGTGTGTGTGTGTGTGTGTGTGTGTGTGTGTGTGTGTGTGTGTGAGAGAGAGAGAGAGAGAGAGAGAGAGAGAGAGACATATAGAAAAACCTTAGCCATACTGTAACCTTGTGTAGGAATTTGTAATCCATATAAACTGCTGGTCTGGCATCAGAACTTGTGTAACTTGTTCCCCCCTTGACATTAATATAACTGTCTCTCTCTCTCTCTCTCTCTCTTTCTCTCTCTTTCTCTCTCTCTCTCTCTCTGTCCACACACACACACACACACACACACACACACACACACACAGTGGGTTGATTGTGTATGTGATAGGATATCGTAAAAACACGATTGTCTATGTGGTACGGTAATTTTGTATCCATAGAGTAGCCGGCCTGTGAAACTTGAAATATACTTTTTTCTTTTTTTACTGACGCGATTTTTGTTACCGCCATTTAATTCTTCCCACAACTGTTTTTTTTTTTTTTAATCATTCCATAGTACTCGTTATTATTTTATTTTTTGCATCAGTATAGTGCAGTTATATAATTCAAGAAAATATGTACAGGCTTACGAGGAGGTCAACGGGGAGGTAAGGTGGTAAGGCTACTGTTATTACGGTTAACTGTGACAATGAATGTTAATCAAGGCAGCCATGGTCACAAGCCCACCGTACCCTCTCAGCAAGGATGCTTTTATCTCCTTTGTAAATGCTACTTAATGCCCTCCTCCGTTTCGCTCTTCTCTTTCCTCCCCTCTCATGCTCTCGCTTCCTCCCTTCATTCCTTCTCTATTTTCTCTTTCACCTTAACACTCCCAGGACCTTATGATTCACTCCCAGCCTAATACCGGTGTAAACTAAGAGTTAGTTGGAAATGAACAGGATGGTAGAGTTGACCCGAGTGCGAGAGGGTTGATGCACGAGAACATAGCGTGGTCTGTCTGGAAATATACTGTTATGAGGCACAAGTGGTCGACAAGGCTGTTAAGGACACGGTAATTACGGTTAACTGTAAGAGTAAATGCTAATCAAGGCAGCCATGTCACCGTCGCACCGTAATCAGATGGCAAGGTTACTGATGGAGGCGATATCGTTCCCGGCTCGTATGACTAACTCGAAGCTAACTGCAGTCATCTGGTGTTAGGTGAAATAGAATAGTAGAATAATAATTGTTCCTATCATGAGAGTGTTAGGAGACAAGATAATATTAACGTAGCCTGTGCATTGCGTAAATTGGTAAGGCAAGAGGTAGTAGGCAGCCATCTAATTGTCATAATGTTAATGAAGCCACACATGGTCACCCTCTCACCGGCCAAATGGCAGAGATACTTTGACGTTCCTGGCAAAAACGTTTTCTGCCCTCACCACCTTAGCGATCTGTTTACCCTAAATCATCTTTTATTATTGCCTTGTAAGCCATCTGTGTCCTTACTGTTACCCCTCCTGTCATATATTTGGCCTTAATTATGTTATATCTAAAGGTTACGCAGTAGGTTATGTATACCCGCAGGAACTGGCCGAGGTCCGTAATAATTTCTGCCCTTGATCAGTTTTCCGGGTGTCATAAGTCTGTGTCGTGTCAAATGTCATGTGTAAGCACACTAATACACTCAAGCAAGCATACCAAGGAAAATTTGCCGCCTTCGTTTTCGATGTTTAGTTATATGGAACTGAAACCCATTTGTCCACATTGCAGTAATCTCTAAGAAACTTGAAGATTATTGGGATCAGGAAATGAAAAATTTTACGCCCAAAAAGAATTTCTTCAGAATATATGTAGATGCCATAGAGGCTTATTCATCTTACATGTTGGTGAAGGTCATGCATAAATTCTTCCCCAAATCAGTTTTAGGCTTATGTAGAATCAGCGTCATGTCAGAGTGCGTCATATCCTGTACCGGGTAAACAGTTGCACACACAAACAAACCAACGGGCTTTGGCATTCTCATGGTGCTAAATATTTAAACTTTTGTCCTGAACTATTCGTTGTATTTAGCTAAGTTTATGAAGCCCTCACCCAGTTAGTTGGTGGTTAGTTGAGTGATGATGATGATGATGAAGAGACGGGAACTTAGATAAAACTGTCACAGGGTGTGCCAGTTCACATCCCATGCATTTAATGGAGGGGGGGAAAAAAAAAAAAACCGAAATGACTGATGATAACTTACGACGCAACACGATATGAATGATGATAGTTTACAACGTTCACACCGTGTATTAACCCCCCAAAATAAATAAATGAATAAAATAAATAAATGGGAGAATGCTTAGGATCAGCTGACTGCCAGGGCCGGCTCTGGTTGCAGCCAACTCGCCTTCCCATCACACATACTAACCAGCTCCTCCAGTCAGACGTTAATGTTTCACCGTCGGCGTCCGCTTTCATCCACTTGTCCACCATAACGTAACCGCTACTTATCCACAGACATCACAGGAACAGTAAGCATAATACTGGACGAGAATACTATAGGGGTTATTTAATTTTAATGCCTCGTGGTGCGAGCGAGATTACCACGCAGGCAGCGTTAGAGCCAGACTGAGGAGGCGCGACGAGCTAGTGCACCGTCTGAGTTGCCAAGTTTAGCGCTTTGTCCGCCTCTATATACCACAAGTCTTAATGGCGACAAGAAACCTAGCGATATTCTAGAGATGTTTGTAAAGATCTAGTGATATACTTGAGATTTTAACACATCCAGCGGTTGCTTCAATTTTGCGAAAACATTAGCTAAGATATTTATATGTGTATTTAACATGGCCCACTTTTTCGTCCTTTCAAAGCTCTTCACGTACTTTATCTCAGTGGCAGAAAAGCCAGTGCTACGGCTCTTTATTCATTTTGTATTACATCTTAGTGTTTAGCAACATATTCTTGTGGTATCAGGATGGTGAGGTGCCACTTTTGGGCCAAGTTAAAGGAAAAGGGGTATAGTCAGGATGAAGTGGAATGGTTAGGATGTCGCCGTAGCACTGCCCTTTTCTGCCAGTGACGTACGTGAAATTAGCTGCATATGGAAGAAAATCTGTGCCAGGTTAACATGAAAAGAGTATAGCTGGTGCCAGTGGTCTTATGCAGTGGTACTTGTGGATTGTCAGATTATTTCTAGGCTTTGAGCACTTGTTAATTCTTTGAAGAACTGTTGCTACTGAGAAATCAAAGATTATTATTATTATTATTATTATTATTATTATTATTAATTATTATTGTAATCATTATTATCATCATTGTTACTACCACCATCATCACCACCGCCGCCGCCACCATTAGACTACTACTGCTACTACTACTACTACTATTTCTACTACTGCTGCTGCTATCCAGTGATTTTGTGAGCAAGTGTAGCGATGTCTGTGGATTTGGGTTGGCACTTCTGGCACCAGTGGAAAAAGCCTCTAATAAAGACGAAATGGCAACTACTCCTCGGCGGATGTTGCCGACGCCATATTGGTTATTTTCGAATATATTGTCAAATTATAAATACGAGTAAAAAAAAAAAAAATAGCACAATTTTAGGTACGGATTTTGTCTTTGGAATTTTACTGTGGCAGGTGGAGACGCCCTGCCACTAGTGGTCTCTCTCTCTCTCTCTCTCTCTCTCTCCGGTTGTGGTGATAAAAGTGTATTGTTACTGAATTCATGTAAAAAAGAGGGAGGAGGACCAGCCAGAATTGTAATGATAAAACTGTATTGTTAATCTAAAAATAGAGAGAGGGGGGGGAGGGGGAGGGGATTGGACTCATTGTAATAAAACTGCTTTGTCAGTAGACATTAAATGAGGGAGGGAGCGTCGTCGTCCATAGGGAAAGAGGTGGTGGTTGGGGGGGGGGGAGAGAGTTTTGTTGCCACCATCCCTACCAAGGTGTTAAAACCCATGAAACTGTAGAGCAGGTTGTGTTACGTAAGAAGCTGGTTCCATGTTCGCAAACCTCTTGACTGTTTCCCTTCAGATTGGTGATTTCTTCTAATTATTGTTTTTGGTGGTGGTGGTGGTGGTGGTTACAGCTACTACTACAACAGCAATTGTGCTACTCCTCCTCCTCCTCCTCCTCCTCCTCCTCGTATTACTACTACTACTACTGCTACTACTACTACTACTACTGTTATTTTGTACCTTTTGCTGCTTGACGACAGTTACACTCAGGGGTTTCATTTATTTTAAAATCCAGCTGTAAAAGAAAGACAGGAGAGGCGAAAGGACACTTGTATTTGACTGAACGAAGCTTGCAAACTTAGCCAGACGAAAGACAGAGAGAGAGAGAGAGAGAGAGAATCCTTACCTCTCGAACGCATCAAGGTCAGACTAACCTGCTACACCTTCCCTGTTTCCTCTGCTCTCTCTCTCTTCCCCCATCTCTTTTGCGTTTTCTCCCCATCTTTGCCTCTCTCCCTATGTCCACTTCCTCTCCCCATCTTTGCCTCTTTCCCTATGTCCATTTCCTCTCCCCATCTTTGCCTCTCTCCCTATGTCCACTTCCTCTCCCTATTCCCTCGTTCTTTCAGTCACCTTTCATTCTCTGTCCCTTCCTGCTCTACTCTCACCCTCCCTCCCTGTCTCTCTCAGCCCGCCTTCCCTGCGTTCTCTTTATCCTTTTCCCTCTCCTCCACTCATAACATTTCTCCGCATTCCTTCTCTCCCTTTCCTCCACTTCTACTTTCTCTCCGTTCTTCAAAGTCACTCAGTCCTAACTTCCCTTCCTCCTTTCTTCGTTGTCACACTAAATATAATGACCATCCCTTCTTTTATATCCACGACTCATTTCTCGCACCTCCCCCCCCCTCTCTCTCTCTCCCCTTGTTTCACCCTTCCCTCCTCTCCAGCCTCCTCTGCTTTTCACTTTCCTCCCGCCTCTCTCATCACCTCTCTCATCTTTCCTGCTTCCTTCCTTCCTCTGCCTCCTCACCCGTCCCCATTCACCTTCCTTTCCCCTCTCTTTTTCTCTCCCATCTCTCCTCCGCATCTCTCCCATCTCTCCTCCGCATCTCTCCCTTCGATTCAGTGGCCTCTATCCTCTCCCCTCCCATATATACACTACATCAACATTCAGTGCAGGGTGATCCCAAGGTGACTCTTATTCTTGTATTCTGCACCACCTCAACAAAATTACTGTGTATACCTTTTATCCAGGTTTTCTTATTTCTGTCTATTGCCAGACGCCATAATCCCGTAAGGGGTGGCCATTTGACTTATGAGTTATTTGTTTTATGGGGAGGGGCACTAACCCTCCACCAACCCACTTGTTGACATGTAGGGAGCACGTATGGTTTGGTTATATGGTTACCACCCAGCATTGTAAATGGTTTCTTGGCTTATAGGAAACCATTTGGCTTGTCATTCAATGTAAAGTCACCTGTAAAAGAAAGAAAAGGAATAAGAAGTGACAGGAAAGATGGGAGAAATAGGAAGAGAGGAGGGCAGGCACAGAAAAAGAATGATAAAGGCTAAGGAAGAATTTTGGATGGAGTTGGATTCTGAGTGAAATGGGGAGAATGGAGGACTTAACTAAATCATTCCACTCTCTACTGTTTGTAGCATAAAGGATGGGTGTCTGTAGATGATGATGACGTATTATCATCATCATCATCATCATCACCATCATCATCATCGTCTATATTATCTTTATCTTCAGTCTTCAGTCATCCATCATCCTACAGTATATTCCCAATGATTGAAGGATGATGGAATAAAATTTAATGCCTTCCTGATTTTCTGGTTACAGTGCAGTGACTTCGTGAATGCTGGAGCGAAAGAGATGATGACGCCTTCAGATGTCATAGCTGCTGCTGACATCACCTTCTCCTGTGTATCAGATCCTCAGGTTGCCAAAAATGTAAGCCAAAGGACCTCTTCCTCTCTCTCTCTCTCTTTTTTAATTCTTGGGTCACCAGAAATGTATATAAGCCAAAGAATTGTAATTTTTTTTATGCAGAGAAAGAATCAGTTTTGGAAGCTTACAGAAATATTGTATGCAGAAAAATTGTGTCTCTTGCATCATATTCATGCCATCTCCAGACAGTTTTGTCAATTGTAAGTTAACCTTTGAACATGAGGGGTTAAGTAAAGCCCTCATCATAACTCATTGACCTTTTTTAAGTTTGATAAAATCGTCTGGCAGCACTGATAACCAGAAATTAATGTCATAGTTGCTGCAGACATCACATTCTTCTATGTATCAGAGTCATAGGTTGCTAAAAAAAAAAAAAAAGTAAGCCAGAGTAGTAAGGAGTCATAAACTCATGTAAGCTTAAATTGTGTATAAAATTGCCCATACGCTGTATATGTGTGTCTTAATTCATACAGCTGCCAGGCACTTCACAGTCATTTCATAGTAAATAATGAAGTGGAAAAGATTTGAAAAGTAAAGCAGTCCCTGATAACAGTAAACTTTTGTGGAGATTTGTTTATAAATTGGTTGAGATCATGTGTATGTGGCCCCAGGATGTCTTTTGCGTCATATTCTTGCTGTTGTTGATCTTGGGTGAAACTTCAAACTGGATGGATTCCTTAACACCAACCAAACATTGACTTAAGCTAAATAAATAATTTGGCAATACCAGTTAGCAGGAACTTCTACCTATGTCAGACATCACCTTCTGTGTCTTAAGATCCTCACCTCCTCCCAATTGTAAGGCAGAGTCAGTTTCTCCAGTGCAGTAGATAATTTTGAGTTCAGTATAGTATGGTGCTTCAGTAGGTGGGGGTGCACACCATTCATTCGCCTCATGTAGTGCTAAGTCAAATGACTCTACACTGAGTGACAAGCTAAATCGTTTTCCATAACCCAGGAAGCCATTTACAGCGTTGGGTTGTATGTTGGTTTAGTGGGTTAAGGCGCCTTATCAACATATGACTCAGAAATAGTTTAAATCTAGGCTGTGATTTCAGCTTTGGATAGATTTTTGTTCTTCAGGGTCAGATACTCATACAGCCTTCATTTTCCTTTTCACTGCACTCTGTTTACTCAGACTTGGCCCAAAATTGTCCCTTTCCATCTTGAATTCTGGATCGTGGCAAAACTAGATACGGTGCTAGTCACAAAGAAATGCTGTGGAAAGAGTGTAGAGCTGAAGCATTGTATTTTTCTGCCACTGAGTTACAGGATATAAGCTACAAAAAGATAAAACTCTGGACAAAATTAAGGTGAAAGAACTGTATTAGGGGAGCTTCCTGTGTTAATATATATATGCCTTGTGGTGGCAGGAATAAAATAATAATCAGGGTAGGGTACTTTCTTGGGTTGGAGGGGTTGATATAGCACATTTGCTTTAGCCTGATGGACTTCCATTACCCCTTCCAGCTCAGTTGATGGCCATGTGTCGTCATATTAGAGGATTGATCTGACTATTAACCAAGGAGCCTTATTCCTACCACATAACTGTGGCTCATCAAATTTCCTGCAACCACAAGCTAATTGATAGGCCCAGTTTCATCAGGTAAAACAAAATGACTTTTTTTTTTTTTTTTTTTTTTTTTTTTTTTAAATGTGTGTCCTACTCTGGGCAAAGGCTTCACAGCCTGCTATCAAGGCCCAGCAGTCCTCCCACACACCACACACCTCCACATGTCATCACTTCGGCACTAACACTCACCATTCACACTGAGTACTTGCTAGGGCTGTCTCATACAGGACTGGTGTATTGGTATTAGCAGGGGTATTTTTACGACATGTTGGCGGGTCTCCTGGTAGATCAGTAAAACCTGATTTAATGAAATTCAAATCCTTAAACTGTTCCCTGACCCAGTCGGGATTTGAACCTAGGTCCGTTAGGACTGGAGGCCGCCTCTCAAGCGATTGAGCCACCGCCTCCTCCTGTAGTACCTTTATGCAGTAGATGATTGTAACTTGTATTGCAGATGGTGTTTGGCAACTGTGGTGTCTTACAAGAGATGTCTGCTGACAAAGGTTATGTGGAGATGACAGGTATTGATGCAGAGACCTCTCAAGATATTGCAGAGGTAAGTGCAGCATACTTCATATAAAAATGGAGCATCAAAAGCCTGAAGCCTGCAGAAATTTTGCACTTCCAAGGAAAAATGGAATGATAGAGAGAGAGTCAGAGGCTTCATATTGAGATGCATAAACTTGTTGCTTGATCATAGGCAGAGGGAAATACAGATTGAAGAGTTATCTAGGTTTGACAGATTGTGTATTTGAAGGATTGAAAGCATTGGCTAACTCTTTCATCAGAGAGCCAGCACTTGCTTGATGAATAATCTGTTTAATATATGACATGTTCGTACTGTATATCTTTACTTCCACTTCATGAAATGATAGTGTATATCCTCATTTTCCATCACTGGTTTTATATGTTTTTGCCAGTAGGTCCAAAGTAAAAAACAAATGTTGCTAAATAAGTTCTCTATGTACAGTACCAATGAAAATGATTAGCCAGTTTCCCTAAGTTTACAGTAACAGTAGTGTGAAGCGCTACGTTACATAATGTTTAGAGACCATGCTCCATGGTAGCATGTGTAGATGTTTTCACTCAGCTCTCCAGGTGTAGTTATCATGAACCATTTCCATTCTCAATTCCCAATACCTGATTGTAATATTTAGTAGCAGTAATAATATTCTGGTTTTTTGTTTCTCAAAAGGTCCAGTTTTTCAAAAAGAATTTGCTAGTTCTCAATACATATTTACTCATACAGTTTCAAAATTTGTGGTATCACTCCTTTACAATACAAACTTCATCAGTAGAAATGTCAGGAATTAAATTTTATGATCATTGGTTGCAACACCTCCCATCCATTACCACAGCTGTCAAGGAAGTGTTGGTGAACTTTAAACCTGAGGGCACTGATTAATTTTTGTCACATCCATAGGCCATCGGAGGTCGTGGTGGGAGATACCTTGAGGCACAGGTACAGGGCAGTAAGGTACAGGCGGAGGAGGGTACATTGGTGATACTGGCGGCAGGGGACAGGTCTCTATTTGATGACTGCCAGAGCTGCTTCCAGGCCATGGGCAAAAACTCATTCTATCTGGGTAAGGGATGCAGCCCAGGTTATTGTGGTTAAGCTAGAAATTGTAGACATTATAAACCCCTTCAGTCCAATGATGTACTTTCAGTTTTACTCTTACTGCCACCAAGCAATTTTGCTCAATTTAAGAGAGCTTCCCAGTAGTGAAGGGAGTCACAGCATGGTACAGATCTTGTTGATGACAGTCAGTGCTGTAAAGGATTAAATGATAGACAGAATGATTAACTCATTTCATTCTGCATCACCTGTAGTTTAAAATGGGGAACTTTTTTATGTAAGTAAAAAGTTACCATTTTACCTTACCATACCTTACCTAATCCAGCCTAACGTACCCTTACCATACCTAAACTAGGATCACCAAACCTAGCCAAATCTTCCCTTCCCTTCCCTCCCCTAATCCTGCAATGAAACACATACAGGTGAAGTTGGCAATGCAAGCAAGATGAACCTTGTGCTGCAAGTGATGGCGGGAGTGACACTGGCGGGGCTGGCTGAGGGTATGGCACTGGCTGATAGAGCAGGCCTACAGCAGAAGGACGTCATGGAGATCATGGAACTGACGTCACTTGCTTGTCCCCTTATGGTCGAAAAAGGCAAAGGTAAAATGCACAGCATTTAAGTTTAGCTGCTTTCTGATTCATCACTGCTTTCTTCCATCAGTGTGTGAAATAGAGGTACGGAGGTTGATCAGGCAAGGGAACTGACAAGGGATTGAGCTAGTTGATGAATTTTGTATGGGGGATTGCAGGAGAAAGGTTTGGCATCCCTTTTGTAATTTGACAGTCTTTATACTGACTTTCTGTATTATTGTGAAGCTGTGGATGAAAGGGTGGGAAAGGAGGTCTGGATGATGATGATAATATGTGGAAGGTGTGTCTGTGAGGTGGAGCCAGGACTCCTGGGGCTTGAGTGGTGAGTGAATGGATGAGTGGCCCATTTCACTAGACATGCTGTTGATTAGTTGTACTTCTGCCATGTGTTTTTCTTTTTTTGCTTTCTGGACTCTTCTTTGCCCCATCCATTGGTGGGAAAAGTTGGGATGATGATGATGAAATCCATGTTTTTTAGTTTAGATTTTTATATTCTTTTTTTTGGTATTTAATCTGCAATAAATAGATTGCAGAGAAGGCTTTAGTGATGAGTGAACGACCATGTGGCTTATTTCAATTGTGATGTTCCCTACATTTGTCATACTCTTATGGTTCTTCTTTCTGTTTCTGGATCCTGTCACATTCTATCTGAAGGTCATGATTTTAACATCTTCATATTAGAGGTGGCAATATTAGCTTACCTGTTACCATTTACCTGTCGTGGCATTGGGAGTGGCCCAGTTTTGTTAGGTTAAAACAGACTGCTAATGCCTAATCTTAATGGATTATTTAGCAGACATCAAAGTGTGGGTTCTAAGCAAAACCATATTCACGGATATATATACAGTATTAGCAAACTCAGGACACAATCTTTTTCAGCAATCATCGAGGGTGGGTTCCCAACACACCTGCCTCTCCAGCACATGCAGAAGGACCTACGCTTGGGCATGTTGATGGGGGATACTCTGGAGCTGCCTTTGCCCCTCACCGCTGCCACAAACGAGGTGTTCAAGCATGCCAAACGGCTGGGTTATGGTGAACACGACGTATCCAGTGTCTACATACGCACTCGCTTCTAACACATCATCCTGTCTGCACTGGCTTTTGTCATAGATAACTCTTTGAAGCCAAGTCATGTGATTCTTACTTCATTCTTCCTGCTGCTGGGTGATTATATTCAATTTAGAAAAGGCCTTTCATATTGAAAGGGTTTTTTAAGGCTTATGTCTAACCCTTCTTGTTTGAAATGTCTATCCTAAGCTGAATAAAATTGTCAGGAGGGATCAAGAATAAAATAAAAAAGATCAGCGAGCTGTGGGAATGAAATCACAGGAAAGCTTTCATCCCACTACACATCTGACAGAGATATACTGGAGTCATACTCTTGTTGGTTAAGGAAGCTCCTCAGCACCTCTTCCTTACTAGTTTACTTCTGTATCTGTGGCTGTAATTGTTTCTTGTATGTCATTTATACAATCTGTGTTGATGTAAAAAAAAAAAAAGGTGTAGATAACATATGAGATTATCATAAGCTGTAATATGCAAAACTTAACAGTTAAGGAAGAGGTGTTTTAAAAACTGCAAAATTGACGAGAATACAAACACTGACGTATGTACAGACAAGTATGCTTCTGAGACATCATGTACAGTAAGATGTAGTCTGTTCACCTCTCCTGCCTCTTATTCATGGTTGGATGCAAAAATGTTTGAGTGTGACAAAGTGAATAGATGTGTGTATTACTGTCCATCTGTGGGTGATAATATGGACCTTTATCCACTGTGTATCTGTAAAGAATCTGCGACTCCAGTGATGAAACAAGCAAGAGAAGTGAACAGACTTTTGTATTTGAATGTACATCCATTTCAGATAAACCATAACTTGTACAAGGACTGTTTACATGTTTTATATGATTTTACTCTCCTGAATCACACCTACTTCTTTATACACACATGCTCCTATAATTTGGTTACTCTTACACATTTGATATCTCTCTAGGAAATAGTTAGTTGTTACATTTTATACACCATATACTTTTCAGTTCAATGATATATTGTATTTTGTTTTTTTCTTGTTATCCCCAGGTGGTATTATTTAGCTAAGGGTAGACTTTAAATTGGAGTGGTTATACAGGGTGTTGCGGGACTTGATGTACTAAATTCTAAAGGCAATTCTTGGGCTGACTTTGAATAAAAATTATTGTATCAGCATTGGTCCAATTATCAGTCATTACTGAGCTACTGTTACAGATTACCTAATGAATGAAAATGATCTCCCTCATAATTCGTTCATAAGGTTGGTCACCATGGTTGTGTAATGGTTGAGATTTGGACACATGTTGATATAACTTTCTTTACCCAAAATAAGCCCAAGAATCACCTCCTGAAGATAGTATGTTATATCCTGGGACATCCTGTATACCAACCTTATATATTGGCCTTTACTGACCCCTTTACTTCTGCAGCTTGTTCCTAAAGCTGAGTAAAATCATACAGAGGTAGCAAGAAATAAATAGAAAATATGTCAGATTGAAATGGATACACATTGTCTACATATGCAAGCACTCCTAACCCAAGAACAAGAACCAGCAGATGTTGGCTCACCATTAGACCATTACAACATGTGTATGGGCCACTGCCGTTGTTTGCAAATACCGCACTCGTTTTTGAGAGTGTGCGTGATTGTTTAGAGTTATGTATGTTTGTTCAGTTGCAGCCAAGGGACGTTTTCTTGTCAGTTGCCCCTCCGAATCTGGGTATGTTATTCTTTAGTTTACCTCTACTGTTACTGAATGATTTTTTGCAACTTAGGAAAGGCTTCTTGTAATGAAAGGGTTACTGAAACAGTATCTAACCCTTTCAGTTTGAAAAGTCTGTCCTTAGTTGAATAAAATCATCATGAGATGCAAGTGAGTGAAAGAGAGAGAGAGAAAAAAAATCCCTAGTTCATTGGGTTAAGGAAGGTTGCTAACTCCTCTCAGTGTTTTGTCTTCAGTATTACACTTCTGAATTATCTGTAGTGCTATTTATATCCTTTAAGGACTGATATAGATTGTATAAATAACTTACAAGATAATATTAATAGGGCCCATGCAGAAATAAACTAATAAAGGAGAGGAGCAAGAAGGCCACCTTATTTATGGGAATGTGGATAAAAGTGGGTGAATTTAGCATGAGGCAGGGTAGAGTGATAGCTGCTGTATCAGTTATCTAGTGTCCTATTCTAAGAGTTTTTGGAGAGTTCTTAGTGCCTCTTCTGTAGCAGTTTATTATGCATGTTACACTTAAGTATTGTTTTGTATGATATTGATGTAAACAGAATTGCCAAACCAGATTCACAGAGGTCGCCAAATTTGCTTTCCTTGTACAAATTGAACTGGTTATCTGTAACACTCATATCTGACACATAATTGTATTATATTGCAGAGCCATTAAAATGTTGCTAGAGAAAATTGCTAAGTAAGCTCAAATTGCTAGAATATTGCTAAAAGTTGATAAAGATTTTAAAAACTTATAATGAATACCTCAGGCCTTGATATAAAAAAGCTGAATTGACAACCCTAGATACGAAGTAGGTCTATAAGGTGATATGGGGGCACGGTGGCTCAGTGGTAGAGCATCAGAGTCGTGATCGGGGGATTGCGAGTTCGAGCCTTGCGCGGGACTGCCGTGCTGGGAGAGGTAGTGCGCTCCTGTAACCTAGTGGGGCTATATGGCCATAGTTGCCTAGCTCGGGGATTAAATCCCTATAAGGTGATATAAATAGCATACAAGAGAATGTCATGATGTAATACAGAAAGAAGTAGTTAAGGAAGAGGTGCTGCAATGCCTCCTCTACCACCAAGAAAACGACCCCCAGAGCAGTGACTTATTACTTCACTTTCTTCTGGAATTACTCCTTATTTTATTGTGTAATACTGGTTATCCGTAGATTGCCCTCTGTTTTTATGACATGTTAGACATGTAATCGTAAATGCACTGGTACCGGTACTTTTTAAAAATAACATAATTTAAACATCTTGCTACAAACTGTAGGGTAGCTACACAACTTTCTTTTGGGGTTATTTTTTTTTTTTTTTTTTTTTTTTTTTTTTTTTTTTTAATGCATGAAAAATCAGGTTGTATAGGTATTGGGACATGTGGGAAGAAAGTGGAAGAAAACATGGGGAAATACAAGATGAGTTTATTCCTGATCCGCTTCCCCTGAAGTCATAGGTGAAACTATTTTCTCATTACACTAACTTGGCCTAAAGTTGCCATCCCTCCATCTTCAGTGCTGAGCTGTAATCAGAGTATAATGCAAGAATATGATGTTAGTCACTAGGAAGTGCTATGGAGAGGATGTAGAGCTATAGTATTTATTATGTTTCTGCCACTGAGCTATGTGCAACGAATTGCCAAAGGAAAAAAATCTGAGCCAAGTTAAGGTGAAAGAACTATTGTCAGGAATAAACTCACCTTGATTTGCCTGTGTTTTCTTCCACCTCCTCCACAAATCAAATTGTGTTTGTGACAGGTGGCCAGAACATGTAGTCATTGGTATCACAGAGTTGCAGGCTGCATGAGTGGGTAACTTCTGAAAGTGCTGACCATTTTGGATTGGTGGTGGTGTGGCCCTAAGTTTCATCTGGAGTTGAACAGAATGGACTACAGGCAGAAGCTGTCCATTTCCTGCGGTCCACCATCAACCTTTGGGGGATTAGGGAGTTTAGGGATGCTTATATAACAAGGCAGTGGAGCCACCCGGTTATATGTGTCACCACATGAAGGCATCCCTCTCCAGTACATGGATTAGAGTAACATGTAGAAGGTTGCAGTGTTGCAGGATCTTTGCTTAAAAATCTGTGGCTCACACCCATGTCTTCAATATTCCTTCACTCTAACCCCTAAGCTGGTAGGTATGAGTTGTGCAGGAGTGAGAGCAGTGATGTTGTACTGACAGAATGACCTGGTGATGAAATGGAATAATTGTACTATAACTGTATTTGAAAAGGTTGCTTTATGGGAAAGCTTGGGCCCAACTTTGATCCTCTTCAGGTATGAATAAGTGGGGAAGATAAACCTCTTCTGTCCAAGGATGATTTTTAAATGTAATTCTGTCGACGATTTTATTTAGCTAAGGGGAGATGTCTTGTAGTGAATGTGTTAAATGAAGGCTGTATCAAGCCCTCCAGTTCAAAAGGTCTGTCTCTTGGTAAAGAAAATCATTAGATGGGAAGAGAAGGTATGAAAAAAATGTACTGTATGTAGATTGAGCTCTGTATATGATGGGGTATAAGGGTGGAGGATGGGATGGCAGGGAGTAGGGAGAGGTGTGAGGGAATAATTCTTCCATTAAGAGCAATAGCCGTTTAAGATATTTTTTCCCCAGGTTTTAACTTGAATGGTACAACTCCATTTATCCAAATAGAAATGTGAAGCCTTATTCATCACTTATTTCTGACAATGTAGGGGTTATCATTTACATAATTTTCAGCTTGTTTGTGTTTTACAAACTTTACTTTATTTTGGATTAGGAAAATAGGTTCCTCACCCTGCCCTAGGGTGGGAAAGTAGGTCCGGATGATGATGATGATGATGATGATGAGGAGGAGGAGGAGGAATATAGGTTGGGATGATGACAAATCTGCTGTCTGATAGAAAGTGATGTATGGATAAAAAATTATATGGAAACTTGCACTGAAGGACGGCAGTGTGTTTATCAAACTTTGCATGAAACTACATCTAGTACAGTGACATTCTGTTTTTTATGAAGTACCAGAGATGCATATTTTCAAAATGTAAATAGTATGAAGGTGATATGTAAATTTAGTTCATCACAAGTTGATTTTATTCCTGAATTGCCAACATTTCTCTGAAAGTGGATGCAGTGGATTATTGCTGTGATCCAGATTACTGAATGTTTCTTTTGGCCTTGGTAGGACTCATCCAATCCTTTGTTGCTCCATCAAGTGCATAGGGACCAGGATCTACAATTTTCTATTTACAGTTTTGCCAGGGGTGTGAGTTGGTATCCTTTCCTTAACACTCTGAATCTAGGTATTCATGCCGCTATCTGATGCTTTTATTCAGCTTTGGTATGGCCTCTAATAGGGAATGGGTTCATTAATGCAGCATCTAACCACTTCCATGCAAAAAGTCTGGCAAGAATGAAATGAAGCACAGAGCTGAGAGGAAGGATAGGGCTGGAGTGTATTGGTGTTGTGATAATGAGAGTAAGAAAGAAGATGGTTTGGGCATGTTGTGAGGATGGAGGATGACAGTTGGGTGCTGAAGGTGAGAAGTGTGCACGTTGGGGGTAGGGTTGCAAGAGGCAGACCGAAAAAGACTTTGGATGAGGTCATAGGGTGTGACCTCAGTGATAAGGGACTGAATAGGGAAGCTGCCAGAGATCAAACAGCATGGAGAGCTCCCATTAGGTGACCAAGGCCGACACATGCAAGCATGCTGGAGTCTTTATCAGTGATGCAACATGTCTCCGGGTTCAAAGGGTTAAGTGTTAGGGACTGTGTTAGCCTCGCCTCAGGTCCCTGTGCTGTGAAGGGGGCAAGATGAGATTGCCAGTGACCATTTAATTGTACCATATTTAGTTAATTGGAATTGTTCTGTTCATAGTTTATGTTTTGTCGTGGTACTGTGTGACTGGTTTTAGTATATTTAATAGAGGAATATTTTATTGCAGTGTAATGGTTTGTGTTTTTGTTAGGTAAGTTTTGTTGGTCATTTAAATTATTATTATTTTTTTTGTGTGTGGCAAGTTAGTGGTCATTTACTAGATAAAAGGATAGATTGTTATGCCATATTTTCAGAGTTATATGCATTTTCTTAAACTGTAACCCCTACACTATGATAACATATTGTACTTATACATTTTGTTGTTGCTGCTGCCAGTCTATTTGATTCAGCTTAAACAAGTTCTTGACAAGATGAGGATGAGAGTTCCCTAGTGGTGCCAGGGTTAATGAAGGATAGATCTTGCTGTTCAGCTTAAAATAAATCTCTTCTTGGGTGAATATCATTGTGTGGAGGTAGCAAGAACAAAATGAAAATATATGTACCTGTACTGAGTATATGTAATTGGATTGAAGGGGTCAAGATAGTTACTGTACTACCAAAATTTCATATTTTTGTGTAATTGATGATGACGATGATAAAGATTTGTCCCCCCCTTTTTTTTTTTTTTTTTTTTTTTTTTTTTTTTTTCAGCATTTGCCTCATCAGGTTCATTGTTTTGATGATACTGTGCATTCTTCAGTAGTAGAATTAAGCTTGGTAAATTGGTGTGTTTTCATTTGATGCAGCTGGGCCACTCCCACAACTTGAATACTGTACAGTATGTCAGGATTGCATGACATTGGATGAGTCTTTTATGAAGTAGGATGGGCATTCTTGATGACTAGTTAAGTTCACCCTCCAGTCTAACTACACTTGGCCATCACATTAGCTGAAGGAGGTGTAGGATCCTTGTCTGGTTACGGTAAACACACTGTACGGCAGAAAGTCTCCATTGTCATTTTTTTTTTTTTTTTCCTGTTAAATCCATGTGTTTATGATCAATTCACATAAAGATTATAGCTTAGGAAAGATCTCTAGTTGTGATGGGGTTCAAGATCATATCAAACCCCATCAAGTTGGAGAAAGTCCCTGCTAAGCAGAATCAACGTATTTCAATGTAGCAAGATTGAAATGGTGTGTCATTGGATGGAAGAAGTTAAGTTTATAGTAAATTGCAAAAAATTTGGGAAAGTTCTAATACAGTATTGCTTATTAAGCATACCAGGCATATTTTTCATCACAAGTTGAAAATAATTGGGCTGTAACAAGAATATGATTGGTGACGTTTAGCTGGTTGCAGAATTAATGTTCCAAGATTAATGAAGTTGTTTGTTAATGGCAAGAATAAAGCCAAATGATGCGTGTTCAGGATTCTGGGGGCTTGAATTGTGAGGGAAGAAGAGCGTGGCCCATTGAATTGGACTGACTGATTAGTTCTCATTGTCCTTTATTTTTTTTGATTTATATATTTATTTATTATTATTATTATTATTATTATTATTTTTTTTTAGACCCTGTCTTACCCCATCCTTTCTTGGGAAAAGAGGTCTGAGTGATGGTGATGATGATGATGATGCCAGTGATGATTATGATAAACAGTATCACTCTACAGAAGGAATAACTTACCTGTTTGTAGGTAGTGTTAAGAGATGAATAAATAGTTATAAGAGGAATATGAGATTGGTTTGGTAGAAAATTATTACAGGAAAGCAATTACTGTACTAGTGATGAACAAAGTAGAGTGTGAGCTGATATTAGAAACAAGTTTAATTGTGTTGGCATAATGCAATAACTTATATATATTATTAGCTTTAGTTTATGACTGAGCAGTTCTTTGCTCAAGAACTTGAGGTTTCCAGCTGTGCATAGGCTCTTAATTGATTTTAGCATCTTCCTTAATTTACTCAGTGTGGAATTTGGAATAGCACAGTGCAGTATAAGACTACAGTATATCTGTGTTGTAAGTTGCCTTTTTGGTTACTCTTTTTATGCTCTAAAGTCAGCAGCTAAATCATAGGAAATTGGTTAAGTCTCATTGCTAACCATAATATGCTGCTGGAGAGGTATGTCTTCATGTGGTGGTGTTGATATAATGGTTGTTTCAATGCCCAGTTATTCAAACATCTTTCAGCTCCCTCTTTATCATTGGAAAGGAAATGGTAGACTGCAGGAGGAGAGTAACTTGAGCCTGCAGTCCACAGGGTTCATATTTTAGATGAGCTGAGGGCCAGAACAGCAACAACAAACCAGATTTACAGTATTGTTTATTGTGTATATTTTGGAAACATCCCAGACTCATATCTAGGATTGACTGTAGTTCATTTAACATAGCATTGCCAGCTTCACCAAAGTTTGGTAGTGTGGTAAAAATGTGTTATCGAGTACTGTACCTGTACCTGGCTCGTTAATATTTTACTGTATGTTGAATATGAAGTGTTTGAGTATGTTTGGTTAGGCCTGTGATGTGGAATCAGGATTCTGGGGTCTTGAATGTTGAGTGAGTAAGTGTGTTGCCCATTTTATGACATGGTGTTGATCAGTTCTTCCTTTATAGTGATTTTCTTTTTTCGTGTTTTCTGGACCCTGCCTCACCTCACTTTGGGATGGGAAAAAGGCAGGATGATGATGATGATGATGATGCCGATGATGATGAATAAGTAAAAGCAGGGTGATTGTGTGTGTGTGTGTGTGTGTGTGTGTGTGTGTGTGTGTGTGTGTGTGTGTGTGTGTGTGTGTGTGTTTGTGTGCAGTGAATGTATCAGTATGGGAGGTAGGGGCAATAAATCCTTGTATTATATAAAGAAATTATAAATTATTATCGTAGTTTGAAAATGTGTCAGGTCTTTCCATTGCCTTTTTATGTTCTTATTTTTTGTCATATGAGTACAGTACAGTATATGTAAAGCAAGCCTGGTAAAAGAACTTTAATAGGATTAATATTTTTGTCTGAAAATGTGTAATCTTTCCATGTGTTTTTTTTTTTTTTTTTTTTTTTTTTTTCTCTCTCTCCCCTCTCCACCTTATGAATGCAGTACATAATCTCATGTGTTAAAAGGTTCCCCAGCACCTTTTCTTGACTTGTTTATTTCTGCATTTGTCATGCTAATATTGTTATGTTTGGTATTAATACAAACTTTGTCTGTATGGAAAATCTACAAATGACACGTGACAGAATGTTAAGATGTAGGATGCAGGATAAATCACTTGTGCTGTCTGGATGTTGCTACTCCTCACCCTGCCCTAGGGTGGGAAAGGAGGTCCGGATGATGATGGTGATGATGATGATATAGAGAACTACTTGTATAACTTGTGAGAGAATGTTAAGGTGGAAGAAGCATGAGAAATCACAACTGTTGCAATACAGCCTCCCAACCCACCAGAATATTTAGGGAGGCTGTATGTGTGGCTGCAATGTCACAGAAAAAATAAAGAGTATGTGTAACCACTTCAATCATGTGAATTAAATTTCATTGTAATTAACCACCTCCAGATGATTTAATTAAGCTTAAGAGAGATGTTCTGTAGTGAAGGGATTATTGAAGGCTGTATCTAACCCCCTTCAGTATGAAAAGTCTCTCCAAAGCTGAATAAAACTGTCTGAAGGTAGCATGTATGAAATGAAAAATGATTAATCAGTTTGAAGGGGTTATGATTTCCCCGCTCCACATGACCATGGGAAGCAGAGATGGGATGGTGATGGATGTTAGTGGTAGTGACACTGTATTTTGTGTAAATTATTGATAGTGAAGTTATTGTATAAGTAGAGTTTTATGAGGGCTATACAGGTTGCCTGTTATTACCACTCCACTAAAAACTCTCCTGATGTTATGTCTTGCAAGGATGGCTCAGTTTGTTATGTCTGGCAGGGATGACTCAGTCTGCTGATGTGGGTGTGAATGTGGCAGTGGGAGTAAGAAGTGAATAAGTGGTATAGGTTAGATATTGATAATGCTGACTAAGACATCTAGACAACACAGAAGAAGGCACCTGGCTGAGTGGAAGAGGAGTGGTATGTTTAGGCCACACTGTATGTACACTATTATGTATAATATGATTTTATACAGTGCTCTGACATAATTAAGACAGCACGGTTTGAGATACAACATGTGATAAGTGTATTTCAGAAGATGTTGTTTTCATACTTCCAAAAATATATTTGTCGAAATCAGTGAATTGTGAAATCTGTTGATCATATCAAAATCCTAAATTGCTGTATAGCTAAATTTTGCCTTGTATGATACCTGGGAAATTGACTGCGCTTATTTATTATTATTAATTATTATTAGTATTATTATTTTTATCTTTATTATTATTATTTTTTTTTCTGCACGGAAGAATATGCTGTATAAGACATTCACTTTGACATGTTGGATTTGCACACAGTACTGTATGGGTATATTGTTACTTAGTAAAATTATGTAAAAATAGCCTTATACTTTATGTTTTCATTATTCTTTTCTTTTTAATATGAAGTATTTATGTGTGGATAGTTAGGTCTGTGAGATGGAGTCAGGATTCCAGGGACTTGAATGGTGAGTGAAGGAGTGTTTGGCCCATATCATTAGGCATGCTGTTGATTTAGTCCCACCCCCACCCCCCACTTTTTTTTTTATTTATTTATTTATTTTTTTATTTTTTTATAATACCCTACCAATGATTTGGAAGAAGAGGTAGGATGATGATGATGATGATGATTGCCAATGTCGTATACTTTGCTGCTCCCTTATATGAAATAGCTGATATTTTTCCCCAAAGCACAAAAAGGACTTTTCTGCTTAGTCCATTGTTGACCTCGTAAGAGTATTCTTGCTTTCTCTCTCTTCTTATTACTGTTTCCTTCGTTACTATTTCTTTTGCTGCTGTGTCTCTTTATTAACATTTGTTATTCATGCTGTATTTTAGGTTTCTTAGTGGTTTAGTTGGCAATTAATGCACTCCAATCAGATTGAGCCAATGCAGGTTTATATACAAGGGGTGGTTGGGGTTTATTGCCCACATAATGCCACTCCGGGATGAATGAGGCTGGTCACAATCATCTTAAATGTCAGGACCAACTTGCCTAGCCCCTGGCTTCTGCGCTCCTCATGGGGGAACACTGGATTAGATAATGAATGAATTTTTATTGTTGTTTCATATTCATGCTGTTTCTTAAATGATTTAGTGTCTTGTGGCCTTTATTGCCTGGTGCTGGGAGTTTATTTTCCAGTTTATTTTTTGCTATCTTAAATGATTCTGTTCTGTACATGGGTGACCTTTCAGTGTGGAGGGGCTAGAGACAGCATAAACTCATACGTTAATAGGTCTTTCTTGGATTACATAAATCATGTGGAGGTAGCAAGAGTAAGATATATAATGACATAGCCAGGCTGAAAAGGCTTTGTAACTTCCTCATCTGTAGTTTATGCCCCAAGAATACAGCAATTCCTTATATATATTTTTAACTTGCCATCATTGGACTGTTTTTTATCTGACAAGAGTGACATCTGTTGGTGAAGGGATCAGGAACCCCTTCAGTGCCCAAGGCTTATCTGGACATGAACTTAGTGAAATGTAGATTCAAGTTGCCCTTCTCATGCAATCCACAATCCCGCTTTCAGGGGACAAGGAGGGAGTTATGTCTAGTTTAAATAAGTAGGCAGTGGAGCCACACAGTTATATCTGTGCCAGCATGTGAAGGGATTGATTATGTAGAGATGTGTTGCCCCTACCTCCTACCACTGTTAGTGCAAACAGTCCATTTATTCATGTTCTTGAATGTAAGAGTTGTTTCTTAATATTTCAATGCTGTGAACTATTCAAGTGTTCTACCTGTGTAAAGCATTTTGATAACCACAGTAGTATTTTCCCTATTAAATATATCCATTTTTGAGCATAATTCTTCCATGGACTTCTGTCTGTATGTGTCTCCACTCTGTTTCAATGGGAAGTATGGGTGTGAAGATGAAAATTACTCTCATTTACTGTACTATACTGTGTGCCAGCCAACTTTTCCATTGAGCTGCACCCTTCCAGCCACCGTCTGAGACTCTTGGAAGGTCGATGTGAAATCTGTGAATATATACAGTATTAACATATTGTGTATCTAATCACCATTTTATCAACTGGAACAAACTTAAATTAACCAGTTAGAGGTGACTGTTAGGAGAAGGTGTGAAGCTACAGGTAATTTGGCTGGTAAAGAGTACAGTATGGCACTTTGTTACAGAGACTGCAACATAATATCTCTGTTATTTCTCCCTGCTTCATAGACCCTGCTTCACCCTATCCTTGAGTTGCAAAAGAGATCAGGATGATAATGATAACTGATAACTAGTCTGTTTTTGTAAGTGCTTGTAGTAGAACATATACACAACAGTCTCAATTTCAGATATATTAATTTTTAGCTCCTCACTTTATCTTGCACCTTCCAGATGATTTTATTCAGCTCTGGGGATATCACGCATTGGAAGAGTACATGAAGCATGTGTCTAACCTCTCAGTATTTAGATGTGTCTCCAAAACTGAGTACAGTTGTCTGGAGGTAACAAAATGAAGTTTAAATATGCGTCATCAGACTGAAATTATTAATATCAGTATCATGGCTGTTATGGAGTTGTTGATAGACATGACACAGGTGGCCTTGATTGTGTTGTAGTGGGTGTGTGCATCTTGTGTGATGGATGGACACTTGTAATGTTGGAGTATGGTGATGAAGAATGGCTGGAATGACTTTTTACACTTGAACTGAGGCACCCACCTTGCTCATGTAGATATGATGAACTGAGGCACCATCTGCTTCTGATCCACCATCACCGTGCATCAGAACTGATGAGCATTGTACTGTACACAGACACCACAGGAACATGTTGATAATATGGAAGGGCCTTAATACTGCACATGTGGTGGAAGTCAAGGACAAAAGCATGTATTGTTGTATAGCTCCAGTCCAAAATATTTTAAGTTTTAAAGGATTTGCAGTGAGTCATAAGAATTAGCATATCTGTATTATATGAAAAATTTAACAAATAAAAATTAAAGTGAATTATTAATTTAGAGCTTATAAAACTGACTAGTTGAGAAATTGTTATTTTAATGACAATTGTGGTGACATGGAAATAGCCGCGTGTCTCCACTGCCTGCGTATACACACGTCCCTCAACTCCATTGTCCTCTGCATGTCCCTCAGCTCCCTCACTGTTCCAGAAAAGAGGATGGTGAACTGCTGGAGATGGGCAGTTTCAGACAGCAGTCCACTGCGTTCACATTCAAATGAAGTTATGACAACAATGATAAGTGGAGACCGACTGTAAGTACTTTACTAGTGAAAGAGCAGTATAAGATAATCAGATATTTCCCATCTGTCTGAACCACTTCAGTCCAGTGACATTTGCATATTTTATTTTTGCTGTTATCAGTTGATTGGTGCTGGAGAGGGACATCCTCACGTGGTGGCACCAAGATAAGTATGTCTGAGCTGCCAAGGTATACAAATAACAGTCATTTCTCTCTCTGTCTCCCAAAAGGAAGATGGTACACTGCAGAAGGGTAACTTGGCTGTAGTCCATTGGGTTCACATTCAGGTGACCCAGGGTTTGCAACTACCACTGCTGGTACTACTACAGTTGATTTTATTCATTTTGGGAAGGATCTCTACCCAGTACAGTTTTTGTCAACACTGTGTTGAATGCAGCACAATGGGAGATATGGCACATGCACAAAAATTTAAGTCTGTTCCTAATAGGAATTACAGTGAGAATGAAGGAATGAGGGAGTTGGAGCAGATATGGAAGGGTGAGAGTCATGGCGGAGTACAGTATCATTCTAATTTAGGATGGTCTTTTACACCTCATGTGCGTTGGTCAGTTGTAGCACTGAGTTTGTTCATTATAAAGTGCCAGGAAAGTGAATGGATCTGATTTAAATAGTTTGTATTGTCTGTAGATTGTGAACATAATTTGCCTCAGATATATTGGTTAGTTGTAGCACTGAGTTTGTCTCTTGTCAGATGTCTGAAATGCAACTGGATTTGTTTCTTTTATTCGTGGATGGTGAAGGTGTTTGCCTGAGACATTAGTTTGGAGCACCGAGTTTGTAAGCTGTTGAAAAGGTGAGTGAATCTGTTTTTGTTGTATGTAGATGGTGAAGTGCTGGACAGACACACCTTTAAGTTGTGGCTCTGATATGTCTGGGTGGTGGAGCTGCCTGGCTAAACAAACATCCTTCAGTCAACTCCCTGTCCCCCAAAAGGAGAATGGTGGGCTAGAGGAAAAGGATAGCTTCATCCTACAGTCCACCAAGTTCATGTTCAGGTGAACCTGGGGTTGCAACTACTGTACTACAATTACTGTGTAGACGGTGAGTGTGATTTGCCTCGGACACATTGCTTGGTTGTAGCACTTGAGTTGGATTGTAAACTGTCAGGAATGCAAGTAAATCTCTGTTGGATCTACTTACTGCATTATGTTTGTGGAATGTGAAAATGATTTGCTTCGTACACTTGGTTGTTTTTAGCACTGAGTCAGGATGTTGGACCTACTGTGGCTCTGTTCCTTGCATTTGTAGGCAGTGAAACTGATTTGTCTATGTCCAGTGTGTGTCCTAAGCTGAGGTCATAAACAGCAACCCCCACAAGTACAAAGGCTGTTTTCCCATTCATTGAAGATCAGCAAACACAGTAAGATCTTGTTATATGTCAACTTTTCCAATCAAGCCCTTCCTTCTGATGACAAATTACTGCATATATTTTATTCTTGTTGACTCAGTGTGATTTTTAGTAAGCTTAGGAGAAACTGTCCGGATTGAAAGAGTTATAAGGTATAGCTTTCACTAACTCCTTCACCAACTGGTAGAGGGGGCTCACCTTATCTGTATGAAATCATCTGCAGGCAACAAGAATCAAAGGGAAAATAATTATTTCCAAGGGGTTAAGGTTACAGCATATTAATAAAAAAATTCTGTCAAGCCTCCATTGTTACCTGTAAGACTGGATTATCAGTTTCCCTACCTCACCCCATCCTTATGTGGGAAAAGAGATTTGGATGATGATGATGCCAGTTTCCCTCAGTTCATAGTACCAGTTCTTTAGAAAAATTTGATATTTTTTGACACATCCCTGACATATAACAGGAACTTACTGTAATGTGAAAATGATGGACAATTTTGCATAAGTTGTAAGCCTTCTTTTGAGCCATATCACTGTTGAGCATACTGTATTATGTAAACCTACTTGTGTATATGATAATGCAATGCAGTTTCCATAAAATAATTTGAGTGTGCAATACCCATACTTAATAGTAAAGTCAGTGCATTGATGACCATTGTATAGAAGGTGGTTGTTTTACTTTCAGTGTAACATCATTGTATATTATCGTCACTGATCATATTTAGTGTTTTTAAGTATGTGTTGTCACTAATTTCCCTTACCAGATGGATGGTCGCATTCCAAAACCTGAGATCATAGTCTGAATTCTTGTCAGTTAAAGAGGCTACATACCTCCTCTTCCCTAACAGTTTATTTCTGTAGGCTATATTGTATGCCTTGTATATTTTTTATTCAGTATATTGTATGTCAGTATTAAAAACATATTAACATAAGAGAGAATCCAGTAATAAGCTGTAGTATGCAAAATACACCATTAAGTTTGTATGTCATTAATTAAACATAAATAATGCAAATGAAAATAATGATCTGTAATGAGCAAAATAAACCATTAAAGAAGATGTGCATGATAGCCTCATAAGTTGACAAGGGTTGGGTCCCTTGAAGAGGAAGGTAAACCTCCAAAATGATGGTCATTTTTAGAACACTCTGGGATGAACTGTAGCCAGCATTCATGTCTTACAATATAATGCAAGTAGTAGTAACTGGAACAATATAACAAGATGGAGAGGTCAGACCCCATTTTCATCTGACCTTGTGCTTCATTACTGACATAAGAAGTTTGAGATTTGCCTTTCTCCTTAAAGATCTTGATTTAATCCCTGCCATTATGATAAATTAATGTCTCATATATATATATATATATATATATATATATATATATATATATATATATATATATATATATATATATATATATATATATATATATATATATATATTCTCTTGATAAATCCAGTTGATTATATTCAGCTTATGGGAGGTCTGATGTAGGGAAATGGTTAATGAGGACTCTGTCTAACTTTCCATTTTGAAAATTGTCTCCTATTCTGAATAAAATTGCCTGGTTAACAAGAAGAAGGTGAAAAGTACATTATATTGGAGGGGTTACCAATATCAGCTGTAATAAGCGGCCAGAAGCCTTTGACCTGAGACCTTTGTGTATTTCCTATGATGTCCAGAAGAGAAGTGAAAGCAGAGACCATGAGCTTTGACAGGACCTTGTAGAATAACCTAGCCTTATTTTATTTTATTATTTTCCTCTTTCCTCTGACACGGCTACTTGAGTGTGGATCCACTGGAACCTACTGATATATATTTTCCCATGTACTAGTTTAAGCAGAAATGAGAGTTTTTAAAGAGAGCTCAAATAAAGGAAATGTTTTCACTGTCATGTCACTAAAACCTTGAAGTAAGGACAGTATTATCATGCCGTATATTGCAAGGTGCTGGAGAGGGATGCCTTCATGTGGTGTCAGACATGTAACTGGAGCCACCCACTTATACACACATCCCTTTTCTCCCTCTCTGACCCTACCTTTGAAAAATCATGGACTGCAAGAGAAGGGCAGTGTCAGCCTGTGGTCAACTGGGTGTACATTCAAATGAGCCTGGAACCGCAAAAATGTGATCAGAAAGTCCTTGTTATAATCAGTTTCAAACCATTTCAGTCTGATTATGTATTTCTTGCTTTATATTAGCTACTGCCAGTGGATATTCTCCAGCAAAAAAACACCTCATGTAGTGATGGGGAAATGGTGTTGTTGCAATCCCAGCTTCATCTAGACTTGAACAGTGGACCACAGGTTGATGTTGCACTTCTGCCATTCACCATTCTCTTTTGGCGGATCAGCAGGGGGTTGAGGAGTATTTATATAAGCAGGCAAGAGAATCACCCTGTTTATATAGTTGCCACTGTATACCTCTCCAGCACCAATCCAAAGTTAAGGATGTAAGATAGGTAGCTGTTCTGAGGTACATTTAATGCGTATGGAGCTTCCACAGTCAGTACATATATACATACATTTTATCATTTATAAAGATCACACTTTTGGCACGGGACATTAGCAAAAGCTAATCAGATATATGGTACACACTGTACTGTATATATAATATTACAAATTTCTTTAGTTTAAGCATTAAGTAATTCACCAATGGTTGATCTGTTAACATCAGCAGTCCTTTGACACAATTTTTCATTTATCATTGCTGCCTGACAGTGTAAGTTTAGAATGTCCTGTCATACTGAAGAGTTAATACAGGCTCCATCTAACCCCTTACGTTCACTGAGTCTCATAAGCACAGTTAAATCAAATATATATCAGGGCTGAAGAGATCAACAACAGAGCTTTGATATCTGGTGCTAGAAATACATTATTCAATCCAATACATTTCATACAGGTATATCTTATCCCTGTTGTTGTTGTTGCCCCAAGCTTGTCGGGATGCTCCCCTGTAGTCGTTTGGATGTGTAGCAGATTATTCACCCAAATATTTTGGGAAACAAGGTCATTACATCATCTACATTTCCATGGTTACCTCCCCAAGGTGTTACACTAAATAACTTTTATGAACCTACATTGGGTGGATGGATACCTGAGTTGAATGATGTCAGTTACCCTCACCAGAATTTGAACCCTGGTGCTAACAGGTCCTCAGCTTTATGGCCAGTATTGTTAACCACTCAAGTACCATTATAGTTTTACAAAATCATCTGTTGGTAGCAGGGATTTAATGTCATAGTAGTGAAAGGATTATTCTTAGTTCTAATAATAATATTTCCATTCACAGGTTTCTTCCTTCCCCAAGAAACTTCTCAATACACCACTAAGACGAGACATTGAAGACGGCAAGTACAGAGTGGTCCATATTTTGCCTTGTCCTTTGCAACTCATATGCAGAGTTCTCGTGTGTTGTGAGGACTGCACAGGTCAGCAATACCAGTGTCTACCGTGCATCATTTTCTACTCATAACACCTTTCATGCTTTAGTGTCGGCTTACATGCATCCATCGATTGCCTTATTGGGGTTGTGTGAGTTGGAGGGAGGGCAGCTTGTGGACAAAATGATTTATTTTTACCACTCCCCCTGACTGAAGACGTCTGACTATAGACAGACAAAATGTCTCCATTCCTCAGACAGCCAGCCCCACAACACACAGGATACTGCAGCTGTGGCAGGGAGTGCAATATATAGACAACCTTTTGTTAAGTAGCTTTTAACTCTCTCAATAACTTAAATTATAGACTGTGAATATATATTTAAACCCATATTTCGTCATCATCACCATATTTTGTCATCATCACCATATTTTCACTATTCAGGCAGACTCATAAATAGTAAGTCCAGTGCATTAGCAATTATTATCACAAGAGAGTTACACTGTACAGAACATTGAATATATACTTACAATTAGGGAGTTAACAGTAGCCATATGATGCTGTATTATTATATGTAAATGAGTTTTATAGGAAGGTGATTAATAATTATGTTATGCCCACAGGCTTATGTGAAACGTGAACCCTGTGTACTGCTGGCTATGTTGCCCTTGCAGTCCATCATTTTCCTGTTGGGGGATAGAGAAACATTTGGTTGACGCTTATATAACCAGGCAATTGGGCCTCTAGGTTACATTGGTGCCACCACATACAATATAGGCGTCCACACCAGCAACTCGGACAGAATGCCAGGAGAGGATCATAGGTAACAGGAATGCTCAGCTGAGAATAAAATAATCGAAAAGATTCTTATACAAAACCTATAAGAGAAAAATCTTCATACAGTGTATAGTTAATTCACTTTTCCATCTCCGTACGGCCTAGTTCTCGTAGCTCAGTAGGAGAATAGGAATACCACGGCTCTACATCCTGCCCATAGTACTCGCGATTAGCATCATATTGTAGTTTTAATTTGTTGTTGAACTCATTACAGTACTGAAAATACAAAGGCTAGTTAAAAGGAACGGGTATGGTAACCAGAGAGACCCACTACTACCTCATACTTAAGGCTAATCGAATTTTATACAGTCAGCTTAATACTGAAGTTATAGGAATGACTCCGTTCATTCAGGTGAAATTAAAACCGATTTTATGCGAGAAACTTTCATGCAATATGGTAAATTCTAACTCCGCCCTCAATTCCGCAACGCAACTGTCTTTCGTTTATATCTTAATCCTTAGCGCGCATGCGTTATGGCGGTCGCGTTCGCGGTGGCCCATTTGCTTTAACGTCGGTGCTCGCTTGGATTAACGTTTCACTCTTATTTTTGTGCTTTAGTTGTGCTTGAAGTGACCAGGATCATTGTGGTCGTCGGCTTTTATTGGTAAGTTATTTTTTTCTTGCAGATTTTTCTTTTGATTCCTCCCCCACCAGACCTCCCCGTCCTCCGTCACTTTCTTGCGTTGTGACTTTGATTTTGACATTCCATGCTCTCCAATAGATTTTCATTCTTGCGTTTATGCTCTTTCTGTGCTTGAAGTGGCCGATATCATTGTGAGCATTTTTTTTTTTCGATTTTTCCTTGCTTTTCCCTATCTGACGGCCGCCTTCCCGCTGTCTTCTGGTGTATGTTTTATTTTCATTTTGTATGCCTTCCTTCGTCCCGAACTCTTGTTTCTGTGCTGATTTTGTGCTTGAAGTGACCAAGATCCAAGGGAGATTTAACATTTGACGGGTAATAGCTATGTTCTTTATCTGAATTACCTGTGAATGTTTCTGACTGCTCGCTGATCTTGTGGGCAGCGTCTTGTCATTTACTCGCAGTTCAGGATCCTTTTCTAATAGTTCTTTTATAGTTTCCCCTGGCTTCATTTTCACTGTTAAACCTCTGTATGATGGGTGTTTAAATAGATATACTGTACATATATACGTATTTTCCCAGAGTTTAGCGAATACCTAATGCGAATGTTGAGCCATCTGAAACAAACACTATAATAGAGACTCTCCATTGCATTTTCCTTTTCAGTTTTTCTGTTAAAGGTTTTCAGGTCTCCGCCCCGCATGTATTCTCATTAACTTGTCCCCAAATTAGCAACTGTCCTTGAGTGCTGAGATGTAATAGATTAGCACTAGTCGCGAAGAAGTGCGCTGAAATGACTGCAAAACCTTGGTATTCAACTTTTTCTGCCGCTGAGCCACGTGAAATAGCTAAGATGCAAATGGACGAAAATCTTGGCTAGGCTAAAGTAAAAATGCTATAGTAGAGACAATACCAAGCACTGTTCACACAGTTTTGGTCTCAGTGAAATTGTTTAACTGACCTTTTTCTATTCAAATAAGTTTAATGCTTTTCCATGGAAATATGTATACGGTATATATATTACCGGATTGACAGGGTTCACATCGACTTAGTTTGTATCAGTAACATACCGTACTTCATTATCATCATCATCATCTTTTATTCCATCTCAAGGTTGCCAGTCTGTACCATAAAAAACACTGAAAAGAAAAAGTTACACCATTAAAGAAACCTTGACTGCGATCATGTGAGAGCATTTGAAGGGACATGCTTCATCATCGTCTTGAAAGTCAGTTCTCTGTATACCGCTACTTCATTCATTTTGACATTTTCGTCCTTTTGCAACCAACCGTACATCCAGTAGCTTAGTGGCAATATTATTACTATAAGCCCCACAGCCTTTAAATAATACTTCTTCCTGATTAGTAAACGGTGTTATCTCATACAGCTTTTGACAGAAACATACAATACTGTGGCTCAACATGCTTTCCATAGCTAGCACTTCCCGTGACTAGCATGTTTTAGTGTCAGTCTTCTTTCACAGTGTCATCACCATCACCATCCTTATCTTCACCGTACATCATCATCATTTATGCTAAATTTGTGAATCCCTCCTCCTCCTCCTCCTCCTCCTCCGCCTCCTCCTCCTCTTCGTCCCACCAAATTGCCAAGTATACTTAAGTGATTCTTCTACGTCTTTTTCTTTTTCTTCATCCCCTAACCAGGTATAGTTACGTGATTCGCCTTCTTCCTTGTTTTCTTCCTTTTCCCTCCTTAATCATCCTCATCAAATAACCTAGTATACTTAAGTGAGGATCGCCGTGGTTGCACATGCGCAGTGATGTGCCTTGTGTAGTCTTGTGGGCAAGGCGCCGACATCAGGATAGCCTGTCGGAGGAACTGCCTTTTAGAAGTGCTTTTGAGAGAGAGAGAGAGAATGTATTACTAAACTTGTGCATTTTTCAGTAAGATCAGAGAGATGTAGTGTTATTCAACTCTGCTGTGCATTTTTCATTTATATCAATGAGAGGAAGCGTTATGAGGAACACACTGAGGTGGTTTGGCCATGTGGAGAGGATGGAGGGTGAGAGACTGACGAAGAGTGTGTATGTGAGTGAGGTGGAGGGGGGAAGAGGGAGGGGGAGGCCGAGGATGAGATGGAGGGATGGGGTGGAGAGGTATATGAGAGAGGGGGGTGTGAGTTGGGAGCAGGGCAGTGAAATGGCGGGTGACAGGGCGACTTGGAGGCGATTTGTTTGTGGCCACCCCAAACGGGATTGAGGCGTCTGGCAATAGATAGATAGATAGATAGATCAATGAGAGAGAGAGAGAGTTACCTGTGTCTCCGGCGTCGAGTGTTCTGACGTAGCTGAGAGGAAGCAGAGGGCGGGGCAGTAGATGAAGTTAAGCAATGCCATAGCTCGCATCAGCCACGGAAAGCCTATTCTTTCTACTACAGCGCCTCCTACAAGCGGACCTGCAAATCATCATCATCATCATCATCATCATAGCTTATCTCCTGCCACTGCTCCGCCAACAAGCAGTCCTGTAAATCATCATTATCATTATCATTATCATCATAATAGCATATCTTCTACCACGTCTCCTACAAGTGATCCTGTTAATCATCATCATCATAGCCAGTCTTCTACCACTGCTTCTACAAGCGACCCTGTACGGTGTTATTATTATTATTATTATTATTATTATTATTATGTTATTATTATGTTATTATTATCATTATTATCATCATCATTATCATGCTGTCATAGATGTATAACACATTATTATCATTATTGTCGTTTCCATGGTTTATGTTCTCGCTAGCTGACTACTTTGTTAAAATTGCCGTCTGTCAATCTTGAGTGTTTGTAACGGAAGATGCACACTAGAATTTGTTGCTAGTCACGAAGTGCCATGGATAGGATGTTGAGTCGAAGTACACTACTTATTTTCATATTCTGACATTGCTGTAATAGGAAATTATGACTGGAATATTATGCATGTCGCGAAGAAACGCAGTGGAAAGAATGTACAGCCGTAGTAGGCTCATTGTACCACTGAACTATTTGCAATACACTCCATTAGGACGAAAATATTCAAGCTAACGTGAATAAACTAAGGAAGTTACCGGTACAGTTGAGCGCGCCTTTTACTTGCCAATAATATAAATTCATCGTCAGAATATTATGTTAAAAAAAATCCCAGAACACTTAGAAAAAGTACCATTTGTAATTTTCATTTATTCTCCATACCTATCCCAATTTTCCATTAGGCTACATAGGATCATGGATAAAGAAATATGTAACATTGTACGAGAAAACACTTTAAGCTGAAAGTGTTATAATTATTCATCATTTGAGTAATTTACGGCACTGGAACAAGACGGTTTTATTTAGTGCTGTACGTATGCTTTAAAGACAGCATATTAAAAAAAAATCCTGAAATCCCTGAAGTTAGTGCGGAGGTCAGGGAATGGAAGTCAAGGTATATTTTGTGGCACCAAGTGTCGTTCCGAAACCAAAGTGTTCTTGCGCACCGCCTGCCTTGTTTTGTTTTTAGTGCTCCTCCAAATGATACTGTTGTTGTTTTCTTTGTACAAGTTTCTTTGCGCCCTTTTTATATGTGTGTGTTTGGAAATAGTGTGTATTTATGTATGCATGTATCTCCATTATGGTCTTGACTGTTTATCTCGAGTCTGTGTTGGTTCGTCTTCGTGTTGCTCGTCACCTTGCCTTACTCATCACCTCTCCACCCTACCATCCCTTCCCTTGCACCATTTCCCTGTCTCCCCCACCCTACCATCCCCTCCCTTGCACCATTTCCCTGTCTCCCCCTCCCCCCACTCTCTTCTTCACCCCTGGCTCTCTCAACCCTGCCTCACTCAACCGTGCTTCACCCCACCACCATGCCTCGCTCATCCCACCTCACCCAACCCTACCCTAGCCACATCCTACGCCACCGAAACCTGCCTCTATCTTACCTTACCTTTCACCCAGCTTCACTTTTCCATCCTTCCACACTTAACCCTGCCTCACCCTTCCACTCAATCAACCCTTAATCGCCTCACCTATCACTGTGTCACTCACTCTACCTTACCTCATCCATCCCTCTGCCTTAACCCTTCCTAACTGTGCCCTGCCTCACCCAGGAAATAAGCCAGCGCGACCGCCGCCTGAGCCAGTGCATACACAGCCCCATACGCAGCGACATGGCGGGCATCGACGAGGGCTGCTAAGTGAGGCATGAGTGCGGCGTCCACGGTACCCACGCCCACGCCTAGTACGAAGTGGGGACCTGCCAGCCACAGCATAGAACGAGCCTCAGGGACCTGGAAGGCAAAGCAGATGATGGAACTAGAAGAAGGCGGCTGGTACTGTTAAGGTAGGCGCTCTGTCGTCTGCTGTTATACGGTACTCTTTTTACCTTAACTTGGCTTAAAATTGCCACCTTTCCATCTAAATAGCGGAGATATAACAGTAGATTAAAGCTGTTACATTGTGCTAGTCACGAAGAAGTGATATGGAAAGGATTTAGAGCCGTAGCATTGTCTGTCCGTCACCAAGTTACATGAAATAAGCTGCAGAAGGTCGAAAATGTGGGCCAAGTTAAGGTGAAAAGACTATAGTGACTGGATGGATGAATAATTGATAGAAGGATAAATGAATGGATGAATGCAGCAACACCCTGGAGCTTCAGGGACTTGGAAGGCACAACAGACTGTGTAAAAGTTCCCAATGAAGATAGGTAGAAGGACGCTGCAGATTAATGAATGATTGAAGGAAGGATCGATGAATAAATGAGTAGGCTTTTCTATATTTTCGTTCGTATAAACACAATATTTTATTCATTGGTTGTAACCTGATGTGATGTTAAAGGCAACAATATAAGGAATTTACGTATTTCTGAAATTCAGATTGGTTTATATCACTGTACGAGGTTTAGTTGATTCCTGGTTGTGTGTGTGTGTGTGTGTACTCCTGTGTATATGTATTTGTGTGTATAATACTGTTGCATCCGTGTGTGTATTTTTGTGTGTATTTGAGTGTGTTTGTGTGTGTGGGGGGGGTGGATGTTTTCGACCCGTATATATAGAACGTACAGATGTAGTTGCCACACCTGTATCAGGACACACACACACACACACACACACACACACACACACACACACACACACACACACACACACACACACAGTTATCTAGGGAAGCCACTAGCAGGGAAGGGGAGGGGGGTGAAACAATCTCCGTTATGGTACACTAGTGAGATGACATTTGACAATACAGTACAGTACGTTTTTACTTTAATTCGGGTTAAAATTGCCATCCCTCCGTCATGGATGTCGAGATGTAACAATATATTAACAGCAGCTATTAGTGACATGGGTAGGAGTACACTGCGAGGAAAGATAGTGGAGGGAGATTATGAGTTACTTATTTTGCAAGTGAGATGCGAGTTATCTTTATTTCACTGGTGAGATAAAAGTGCTTGCAGTTATAAAGGTGAGGGTGGAGATGGTTTGAGAGATTAGAGGGAGGTAGGCAGCTTTAATTAACAAGTGAGATTGTGAGATATCTTTAATTTACATATGAGATAGCACTAAATATACTTACGGCAGCGGCAGCAATCCCCACGAGTACCATAGCTAGTATTGCCACCCTCCACCTGCCCATGCGAAAGGCAGGACCCGCGGTGCAACTCGTGCCCAGTAAGTAACCAATGCTGTCTGGTAGGAATGCCGTGCCCAGCTGCCATTTCTGGACGAGAGAGAGAGAGAGAGAGAGATTAGCATTATCGTTAGTATTTTCATTATCATCGCCGTTGTCGTCGTATCCTATGCCCCCACTAAGAATGGGGTGAGGTAGGATCCACATGAAGGAAAACATTATTACTACAGACATGATCATCGTTTCATCATCATCATCACTTACATGGTTTTGTTTACTTGAAAGAGGTCTGTATTAGGTGGCAGTTTACCTTATAATAGAAGATGGAAATGTGGATAGGTTGTGGGTGGGGAATGGATGATGTGGGTGGTAGGAGTAGGGGCTTAAAAGGTGTAGGTGGGGTGGGGGTGTGGGCAAGGGTGGAAGGGAGGTGTGTTGTGGTGGAAAGGATATGAACTTGCGAGTGGAATGTGGATGTGACCCAGATGGGGAGACAAATACCCTGGGCAGTGTGGATGGGGGTGGAAGTGTGGGTGGAGTGAAGGTGTAGGTATTGGTGAGTGCGTCTGAGGGTGAATGGGAAGTGTGTGAAGGTGGAGAGGGTGTGGAGTTACCTGCGGGTGGAGTTTGGAGGTATGAGTGGAGGTGAGGATTTAAGTAAAGGATGTCAGTAAGAGTGTAAATGACATGTGTTAGAGTGGATTTGATGTGGAATTACCTGCGGGTGGAGTGTGGTTGTGAGCCAGATAGGTAGGCAGGGTTCCAGGACAGCTAGTGTGGATGTGGACACCATGATGGCCCCGGCGGTCACTAGGATGTATGGGTCTCTTACCAGGTGTAGTAATGGGGTGCTGCCCTCCACACGCTGAAAACACACACACACACACACACACACACACACACACACACACACACACACACACACACACACACACAATAGTCTGTTGTTAATCAGAAGGCCACTGAAGTAGTATCTTGGTTATCTATTCTTTCATGTAATTTTTTCTTCATATTTTGTCACTTTAATAAAACGCTTATTTTATTGTGAAGTGTTTAGCTGCTGGATAAGTTAAGATAAACATATATGCAAGGACACGTACGCAACTTAAGCTTAGCAGTGTTTATAAGGTTCTGCATACCCCAGGCATATATATATATATATATAGGTTAATTCCTACAAACCTTTGGTAGACCTGGGCCGACACTTACCTCTGGCTGCGGGCGTAGGTTGAGCACTGCTAACTGGGCCACTGGAGGAGAGTTAGGGAAGGTTTGGTTAGGTTAGTTTGAAGTGGGGTGGATTGGGTTAGGTAGGCCAGGCCAGGGCAGAGTAATGTAGGATAGGTTAGGCAAGGCAGGTTAGGTGTGATAAATTAGTGTAGGTTAGGTTTGGTTTCGGGAGGCCACGGCAGGTTAGGTTAAGTTTCATTTGGTTTGGTTTGGTATGGTTACAGGAAGCCAGGGCAGGGCAGGGTAGGGTAGTGAGGTGGGAGAAGGGAAGAGAAGCGATTCAGTTAACTTTCAGCCATGTTAGGAATTTTTTTTATCTGTTGAATATTTATATATATATAGCAGGTGTTTGAACACACACACACACACAAACACACACACACACACACACACACATTTGCAAACATTACTAATTTCTCTCTCTCTCTCTCTCTCTCTCTCTCTCTCTTTGTATATCTATATCTGTCTATCTGTCTGTTTTTTTGTAAATGTCTATCTGTACATTTTTCTGTGGCCACGTCACCCACTCACCGGCTAGTATAGCAGTAAGGGCAGCAACAAGAAGGAAGGGTGGGGTCTTAGAATTAGTAAAATCATAGAGTAGACTGCCCAGAGGATAGCCCGCCAGTACTCCCAGGGCTATCCCCCCCATCACCAGCCCCTGCATACGCCCCCTCTCACCGTCATCTGGATAGCACTCAGCAACCAGCCCCATCCCTGTGTGAGTAGGAGGAGACTGAGTGAGGCTTGCGTCAGCATGGATTTCGTTATGATATGGTGTGTGTGTAATTCACCGGATCGGTCAGGATCACCTGATGGTCGTGATCTTCAGCTTTTACCCTCCCGGAAGGGAGCTGAGAGCTCATATAGTCCGATCTAAGGGCAAGGCTGTGACCTTCACACACTCACACACCCGTCCCCTTGCTCAAGGGGGACAGTAACCACCCACTTCGCCAGTGAAACTTTTCGCAACCTGAGCGAGGCGCGAACTCCCGTCTACCAGATGGCAAGCGAGAGCGTTACCACTGCACCAGCGAGCGGTGTGTGTGTGTGTGTGTGTGTGTGTGTGTGTGTGTGTGTGTGTGTGTGTGTGTGTGTGTGTGTGTGTGTGTGTGTGTGTGTGTGTGTGTGTGTGTGTGTGTGTGTGTGTGTGTGTGTGTGTGTGTGTGTGTGTGTGTGTGTGTGTGTGTGTGTGTGTGTGTGTGTGTGTGTGTGTGTGTGTGTACAAATGAATGCCTCTTGTTTACAAGCTGATCACAGGATGGTTAGAGGTCCAGAGGAACACACAGGTGTGAGTTGGAGTTTATTCTCTGGTTAAGACCTTTCGTTTATATGGCTGAGAATAAACTAAAAATCTCATGTGTTTAGTAGGCAGCTCCGTCCAATGTATAATTTTGTGTGTGTGTGTGTGTGTGTGTGTGTGTGTGTGTGTGTGTGTGTGTATAACATATGTCATGGTTATGAATATATTAAGTACGATAAGAAGTAAATGAACGCAGCTGTGTACGGTCACCGTACATGGTTTGGTTTTCATGTGAGTGAACTGGGCCAGTCCAGTACGGTAATACTAAGCTATAGTTGCATGATATGCAATGAGTCTTTGATAATTATGAAAGAGGAATAAGTCTCCTTGAGTACTAGTCAAATTTACCCTCCAGTCAGAGTACACTTGCCTGTAAATAACGCTAAGAAGGGGTTGCCATGCTATGTGGGATGAAAGACGGGCAATGCATACCTGATATTGCGATGCAGGAGGATGCCACTCCCTGCAAGCTTCGTGCCAGGAACATCAGGCTGTAACTCTGGGCGTAGGCAAACACTGTCGGGGGAAAGGAAAGGGAGGAAGGGATTTAGAGAGTGCATGTGTGCGTTTTGTAGAGTTTAAAGGATGTGTTGGTGTATGGGTCTCTCTCTCTCTCTCTTTCACTAATTGGTAGATAGAATGATGGATATTAGTGTATGGAGTTACAGTTAAAATTGACTTCATACTTAGGCCTGCATAGGGCGGAAATGATAAGGTTTTTTTCCCTACCACGGGAGGGACACAGTACCCTACTGTATTTGTGAAGTTAGGCAGATAAACATAGATAGATAGGCATAGACAGACTTACAAATAGGTAGATAGATTGATAGATACTATTGAGTGGAGTTACATCTAAAACCGACTTCAAACTTACGTAGGGCGGAAATGATAAGGTTATGCGTGCCCACCACGAGAGGGACACAGTACCCTATGTGTGAAGTCAGGGGTCCCACCAAAGGATTCACCAGCAGCTGCACCAGGGCCTTGGACGAAAACAGGAGACCCACGCGACTGTTCTCGTTGATGATGTGTTGGGGTAGCTTCGTGTCAGGAGCTGATGTGGCGTTGGTCGTGATGTCGGATTGCGTTGATTTCGTTGCGTTGTTTGTCGTGTCGGGTTGAACTGATTTGGTATCCGAGTGCGTTGATTTTGTGGGCCTCGTTGCGTTGTGTGTGGTCGATTGCGTTGATTTGTCGTCCAGTTGCGTTGACTTAGCTTCCGATGGCGTTGTTGTGTCCAGTAGCGTTGTTTTGGTGTCCCAGTGCGTTGATTTGCTTGAAGTATTTGTGGGGTAAGCGTTGGGATTTGCGGATGATTCTGTAGGGGAGGTTTTGATGTCTCTTGTTTTTCCGCCATTGCTGAATGTATTTACGGGCCCCGTAGTGCGAGTCTCTTTTGTTTTGATGTTGGTGTCTGTTGGTTCTGTGTAGGTGTTGGCGGTGTCCTGTGGTTTTGTAATAGTGGAGGCTGGGAGATCTGTTGTTTTCGTGTTGGTTGCGGGGATTTCTCTTGTTTTTCCGGTTGTTGTATAATTTCTGTTTTCTGTGAGTCTCCCTGCTGACTTGGAGATTAAATTTTGCTTGTTTTTTACTTGTGCAGGACTGAGGGATGAGTTATTATTATTATTATTATTATTATTATTATTTTGAGGTGTCATTTTCTCCAATTCCCTCTGTTTTGGTGAATGGAGACGGTGTTTGAACATTTTACGACCATGGGAAATTTCGTACTCATGGTCTCCATATTGTAAGAGACGCCGAATTTCTACCTGATCCTTATTTCCGTCATTCTGTGAACTCGCCGGCCAAAATCTTCTATCTTTAAGATCCTGCTGGAGATCTGACGAGATGGGGGAGACGGAATTGTCCCTGGGTCCGAAGTACCGTCTTGGCGTACGAGCAGACCGAGCCGAGACGAACCTGTTGTTTTGTTTCTTTACCCAAGCGTCCCATGGGTCTTGAGACAGTGGGTATGTGTGGGATGGAGGCTTGGAGCGCTTGTGGTGGGAGGGTGAGGGCGGGGCGGGCGTGGGTGTGGGCGTCAGTAGGCGGGTTGTGGTGTGGTTGGAGGAATATTGAACCTCGTCCTGTTTGATCTGCTGAAGTTCTTGCTGGTATAGGTAGTCTGGTATGATCGGAACTGGAAAAAAGACAGTAGTGGTAACAGTAGTAGTAGTAGTAGTAGTAGCACCAGCAGCAGTGATAGTAGTGGTGGTGGTAGTAGTAGTAATAATATTAAAAATAATGGTGATAATAATAATAATAATAATAATAATAATAATAATAATAATAAATAAATAAATGGTTAAATTATATTCCGAAATCCCATGAAACACGCTGTTGTGTCTTTCTAACCCCTTCTGTTCAATAATGCCTTTTATACCGTACTCCCTTTCTCCCCTCCCTTCCCCTCCATCCTCCCTCCCGCTCTCCCTTCTCTCCCCTTCACCCCCTTTCACTTCCCTCCTTTTCTCCACTCTCTCTCTCCCTTCTGTCACTCTCCCCTTTCTCTCTTTTTCCCTACATACATTCCGGTACATACATATATTTCTCATTCATTCATTCATTCATTCACCCACACACTCGCTCGCTCACATACATCATACCTACCCACCTACCATCTACCTACCTACCTACCTACATACATACATACATACTTACCTACGACTGTGAGAAGCATGTTGTCTAGCACAAGGGCGAGATATACTAGAATCAGAATCACCACCCTCCTTCGTCTCCACCTCTCTAGAATCTCCAGCACGCCTAGCATCGTTGACCTGTGGAGAGAGAGAGAGAGAGAGAGAGAGAGAGAGAGAGAGAGCATACAAGTGTTAGTATTGGAGTCGTAAAAGTAAGGGAGATTAAATTTGTTTCAGGGAAATTAACAAACATTATTAATAAAACGTAATTAATATGTATTTTGGCGTTAATTAAAGATATTACACACACACACACACACACACACACACACACACACACACACACACACACACACAGTCTGTATCTGTGTTGGTTTTTATCCATATATATTTAATTTTTCTATTACCTCCGCCAACGACTTTGGACGGAGGCTATGTATTCACTGCAGTCTGTCTGTCTGTCTGTCTGTATATCTCAACACGTTTTTATCGAGTGCCAATGAAATCTGGTGGAAAGATTGGTGCCGAGTCAAAGAAGAGTTATTAGATTTTAAGATGAAGCCGAGTGTAGTAATAAATCATAATTTTTATTGTCTACTCAGTCCAGATATTTAAAATGAGTGTGAATAGTCTTAAGCTGGAGCGCCTGGGACCACTAGACCACCAGGCGTCTTCATATTAGTTTTATATATTCACTTACCTCTTGATTTTAACTGGACAGGATGTTATTTGAAGTAAGTTTGTCGTCCGCCATAATTACCAGTACTTTGCGAGTATAGTTGTATGATTATTATTATTATTATTATTATTATTATTATTATTATTATTACATGATTCTTTTCGCCGTTTATCGTTTCTGTTCAGTATTAAGAAATGTTCAGCGGTTACCGTATTTGTTCAGTATTTACTTGTATTTGTTCATTATTATTTCCTCAGCATTGTTATTTTCGTTAACAGCTTTATTCGTTCACCAGTTATCACTTCTGTTCAGTAAGGATGGGTATTTGTTCACTAGTTCTCTCTCTTAAACATGTATAGCGTGTTCACTGTATCGATTCTGTTCAGTGTCGTTTCATTTCATTATCTGTCGTCTTCATGAAGCATTTCCGTTCAATATTATAATTGTTCTCAGTTTACCGTTTCTGTTCAGTCTGTGTTCACTGTTCACACTTCCTGTAAATTTATTCACTGGTTTAGGAATTCAGGTCGCTGCGTATTTTTTCTGAAGTTATTTATATTTTTATTGTATATAGTTTTAAATCGTTTTGTATGTTTCGTTCAGTATATATGTCTATGGTCAATGGTAGTATAGTCCTGTTCACTAATTATATAACATTATGTATATCGTCATGTTCATTGGTTGGTCTTCCTGTTCAGTATATATAATTTTTTGCGTACAGTATCAGTTCACTATAGCGATGACGTTCACTGTGCATCATTCTGTTCACCGTTGATGTAGTGTTCAATGAGTATATATAATTTTTGTTCACTCCTTATACTTTCTGTTCATCGTTAAAAATTTTCTGTTCACCGTGTCTGTAATCCTCTTCTCAATTATTGTTCATTAATGTTTCTGTTCATATCTTTTCTGTACACTGTCAAGCTCCCTGTTCACTACTTTGCGTTTCTGTTCACTGTCTGTAGGATTCTGTTCACTGTTTGTCTTACTGTTCATTGTGTGCTCATTACCTCGTCCGTTCAATAATATACACCGTGATCACTTCATATCGCGTCCGTTCACTGTTTCATTCCGTTCACTTGATATCGTTTTTTGTTCACTATGTGCCAATACATCATAACTTTTGTTCACTAAGGATATTATGTTCATTATCTGTCTCGTGTTCAGTTTGTAATCACTTCTTTGTTCAGCTAATTTCTGTTATATACCCCAGTCCTTCGTACATCAGATTAAAATAGGGACATTGATATTACATTTGACGGTTGCGAATATTTACAAATCTTATATACTGTATTTCTCATCCTTTATATTCTCTCCTTTCTCTTTTCTCTTACCTCCTTCCTCTCCGTCTCCCCCTGTCTCACTTTCCTTTCCTCCTGCTTTTATTTTCTCCCTTTCTTACTTTTTCTTCCTCTTCCTCCCTTTCTTTCTCTCTTTTTCTCAGTTTTCTTTCTCCTCCTCCCATTTTCTCTCCATTTCTTCCTCTGTTCCTCTTTCTTTCTCTCCTCTTTCTCAATTTTCCTGCTTTGTTCTCCTTGATTTCCTACTTTCTTTCTCTATTTCCTACTTTCTTTCTCCTTCTTTCCTTTATCCCTTCGTATCGTTCCCCTCTTTTCCACACTTTTCTCTCTTTCCTCTTGATTTCTCTCTTTCCCTCGTTCCTCCCTCTTTCGTACTCTTATTTTCACTATGTCTGACCCAGCCTGAACTAACAACACCTCATTGTTTCTGTCTTTAGGCCAACACAGCACACTCCAGCCCCTCAGGTCTGTGTTTTACCTTGTCTGTATAGTTGCTGTGTGACTCACCTGTGCTGCCTTTTTGTGCAGGTGTTGTCCTTTACACACACACACACACACACACACACACACACACACACACACACACACACACACACATCATTAATAGTAGTAGTAGTAGTAGTAGTAGTTGTAGTACCGTAATAGTGGTGGTAGTAGTATTCACACACACACACACACACACACACACACACACACACACACACACACACACACACACCATTAACAGTAGTAGTAGTAGTAGTTGTAGTGCCGTAATAGTGGTGGTAGTAGTAGTAGTAGTATTCACACACACACACACACACACACACACACGCCATTAATGTTAGTAGTAGTAGTACCGTAATAGTGGTGGTAGTAGTAGTAGTAGTATTCACACACACACACACACACACACACACACACACACACACACACACACACACATATTCACTGACGAAGTGGGTGGTTACTGTCCCCCTGGAGCAAGAGGATGGGTGTGTGCATGTGTGCAGGTCACAGCCTTGCCTGTAGATCGGACTATATGAGCTCTCAGCTCCCTTCCGGGGGGGTAAAAGCTGACGATCACGACCATCAAAGTGACCCTGACCGACCCGGTGAATGATAATTACACACACACACACACACACAAGCTTCTTTCTACCGCAGTCTACGTATACGTCTGTGTACACCCTTACATGTATACCTTCGTCTGCGTGCGCTAACCGGTCTGCACCTCAGCATGTGCACAGTAGTAAAATACCTTCATGATCATAAAACAACGCTTATTCACCTGGCGTAATTTTTCGATTTTTTTTTTTCTTTTTAATATCTCATGGCAGGTGATTTAATTTTATGTGACTTAGCTTCCTTTGGCGTCATTGAGTTTCATTATAATTCGTCTTCATTTGTTTCGAGTAATATTTCGTTGCGTTTTATGTCATGTTCTGCTTTATGTTTCGTGTCGTTTCGTTACTTGCTGAATATATCGTTTTTTTCTCTATATTATTTTCTAGTCCAATTTATTTTGTACTTTTCATCCACGCAGTATTCCAGTTCATTTTCTACGTATTTATGTCTAGGTTTATTGCACCGCTCGTCAGTTACCTTCACATCATGTCATTCATTTATTCACACGTATCGGGTATTCATTTCCCTTCATTTTCTTCCCTTTTTGTTTTTCATTCATTCATTGTTCACTGTCTTTGTTCATCACTTTCATTTTTCCTCAATATATTTTACATCAGTTTGGAAAGCATGTGGAACTTGGGGAACTTTAACCGACCATTGATTTGTTACATTGTGATGAGGTTGTGTGGTGAGATGTGGTGACGGTGTGTGATTAGATGTGGTGGGGGTGTGTGGTGAGATGTGGCAAGGGATGTGTGATGAGGTGAGGTTGAAGGTAAAGGGATGTGGTGAGGGTGTGTGGTGAAATGTGGTGATGGTAAGGGGGTGTGGTGAGATGTGAGGGGGTGTGGTCAGGATGAGGATATGTGGTGAGAGTGAGGTTGTGGGTGTGATGAGGGTAAGGGTTTGTTGTGAGGTGTGGTGAGGGTAAGGGTGTGTGATAAGTGTGTTGTGTGGGTTTTCAGTGTATGATGAGGGTGAGAGTGTGTGGTGAGGGTGTGGTGTGGGTTTTGAGTGTATGATAAGGGTGAGTGTGTGTGGTATAGGTGTATGATAGTGGTGAGGGTGTATGATAGGGGTGGAGGGGTGTTGTGAGGGTGAGAATATGAGGGCAGTGATGAAGTGACGTTTATACAAAGACTCGGACGAAAAACACAGTGATGCAGACGTTTCCTATAAATCACCTCTTGTTATTTAACCGGATGATGACATAAAGAGACGAAAGAATGCAATGACGAAGACGATCTGAACGGGAACCGAATGGACTGACGAGGATGTGACGAGACAAGGTATTAAATAGAGATGAGGGCGATGCTAAACGGAGATGAGATGACGAATGACGAGGACGAAAAATACAGTTATTTGGAAGGGGATGAGAAAAGGAAATTAAAAAAAATTACTTGAGAACAAAGAACAAGAACGATGCTAAACCGTGACAGAAGGACGATGGAATGACGGAAATTAATATATATATATACAATATACTGTATATATGAGAAGTCGAGGTTGAAAATTAATGACAGAAAGATGAAAAAATAACGTTTGCCAAAAAAATGAAAAATGAAAGTGACGAGGACGATACCAAGCTAAATCGCAAATAGGACGATATTACGGTGGTGAAAAGACAAGGACGAAAAATGGTGACATCAAAGCGAGGAAATGAAATGGCGTGACGAAAAGACCGAACAGTTAAGCTTTGACGATGACTGTGACGATGCTTAACCGAGACGAAGACGACGAGGAGTGAACTGAAGAGCGTTTGATGCAGGGAAGGCTGTGATATACTCCACACGCCCACCCTCACTCCTTCCCTCCCCCCTCCTCGCTCCACCTTTTCCACACCTGCGCCTCCACACACACATGCGCTCTGCAGGTGTGGGGTGTTGTTGCTGCTGTTGTTGTTGTTGTTGTTGGTAGTGGTGGTGGTCTGTGTTTTATTATTATTATTATTATTATTATTATTATTATTTCGGACGATGACAAGCATATCACAGCATGATACTTGTCGGTAACTTGTTATGAAAGCAAGGGGCTAAAATAGTTGTATACATGTTTTTTTTTTCTTTTTAATACTTTTGACCCGATTTGAGCCGAACTTCGTGAAACTGTTAAGGATCAGCCAAGGCGTCGATCTGTTGTTTTTTAAAGCAGTAGGTCAAAGGTTATGGTCACATTGCAGGTCAGCTTAAGCAGTTTTCATCCTATTTAAGCCAGATTTTGTGGAAGGATTGAGGGTCACGCAAGAAAGGAGGGCTTATGTGTAAAGGTCGAAGATTGTCGTGTTAATCTTCCCTGACTGGTTTTCCTTGCGCATGTTGGCTTATTAATTAATGACATACGTCCAGGCGATTTACTGAAAGCACTCACATTACCGTTGTTACCGCATTACTTCTTTCGTCTTCTTTCATTCGCATAATTCCGTGGCAGAAACAAGGCCACAGCTCTGCATCCTTTCTATAACACGTCTCCGCGACTAGCACCATATTCCGGGGTTAATTTCTTGTTGCACCTCATCGATCAAATAAGATAATGTTGCACATCTTTTCAGTAGCACGTCTCTGTGACTTGCATTACATTCTAGTAATAATCTCTGCTTACAGCTCAACATTCAGTATGAGGATGTAACAGTTTTGGATGAGGGTACGGTAAAAGAAGTACAGCATTACAGCCACTGCCACCTACACTATCACTGCTACCATCACGACTGAATCTCTAACTGAACATGTGCTCTCTCACACTCTCTCTCTCTCTCTCTCTCTCTCTCTCTCTCTCTCTCTCGGCATGGTTGCTCATTACAGTCTTTTGCCAACTCTGTTGACCTGGTTATTGGAAAAATATTAGTTTTCCCTGTAAATAACATGAATTCGATCGATATGTTAGAGAGAGAGATAGAGTTTATAATGCATTAGAGGTGAAGTGGAGGGAGTGGAGTATGCAAGATAGGCTAGGCATTGTAAGATTGGCAGCATGACTAACGTAGTGAAAGAATGATTAAGTGTTCAGTAATAATAATAATAATAATGAGTAAGCACGTGACATTCACCTACTTTCCAAACCACCCATCTCCACTCGCTTACCCTATTTTGTTACACACACACACACACACACACACACACCCCGCTCGCTGGTGCAGTGGTAACGCTCTCGCTTGCCAACTGGTGGACGGGAGTTCGCGCCTCGCTCAGGTTGCGAAAAGTTTCACTAACGAAGTGGGTGGTTACTGTCCCCCTTGAGCAAGGGGACGGGTGTGTGGGTGTGTGAAGGTCACAGCCTTGCCCTTAGATCGGACTATATGAGCTCTCAGCTCCCTTCCGGGAGGGTAAAAGCTGACGATCACGACCATCAAGTGACCCTGACCGACCCGGTGAATTACACACACTTATCTCCCCAGACACTGCCATGCCCTCACTTTCACACTCATCCTTACGTCACCGTATTTCCCTCTCACTCCTTTCCCCTCACAGTTCCCTCCTCACACCCACCCCACTTTCTACACCCCTCAGTCCCCTCGCTTCGCCTTCACACACCTCTTTCGTAGCCCGCACCTTTCCCCCTTGCCTCTCACGGTCTTACATCCTTCACGCTCACACTCTTCCCATCCCTTTCCCCTGACGCACCTTCCCTAGCCTTCACCTTGCATCCTTCCTCCTCACTCACCTCCATGCCCCTCACTCTCACTTTTATCCATACCCACCCTCACTCAACCCCCATTCCCCCCAAACCTCTCTCACTCTCCTCCACACCCTCACTTCTCCCTTTGCTTATAATTCCTTATCCTCCCTTCCTCGTCCTCCTTCCCCCCTCACCCTTTCCCATTCTCCCTGACTCCCCCCTAATCCTCCACAGATGCGCCTCTCACCTGTGTGCTGCTGTAAGGTTACCATCATCTTCGCCTCCACCTTCCTTGCCAATAACTGTCCTCTAATTTTACCTTGTTTCATTATAGTCATCTTTACAGTGTTGATTAATCTGTTTACTTTGTTTATACCCTTTTTGTTTACTCAATAGCTGCTGTTACTGTTATTATTATTATTATTATTATTATTATTATTATTATTAGCAGTAGTAGTAGTGGTAGTATGAACAGGTGGATGAGGTCAATGACGATGCTGTAGGTGGATGGCAATTATAACACAATAGTACAGATGTTAGGGGATTCGTTGGTGTGTGTGTGTGTGTGAGAGAGAGAGAAAGAGAGTGAGTGTGTGTGTGTGTGTGTGTGTGTGTGTGTGTGTGTGTGTGTGTGTGTGTGTGTGTGTTACGTAGACATACAGGCCCAATCGATTTTCCGTACATAATTAGAAAGGAAAAAGTTATTGTCTAGTCAGAGAAGCATGAGAGAGAAGGAGAGAGAGTCAGGGCAGAGGGGAAGTGGGAGAATTTGGGTGGAAAGTAAAGGAGAGTCAGGATGCAAGCTAAAAGAGAATAATGGGTAGTTGTAGATAGTTCAGTTGTGTCGGTTAGAATCTTGGACATAGTTAGTTTCCTCCTTCCCTCTGTTCGCACCGGTAGAATTAGGGAACCGGATAGAACATCGTTAACGCCATCAATGCTAGGTGTCATTCCCAGGTAAAATCGTCTTGAACTTTACGCCTCTCCTCCATCCTCACTATCTGCAACTCCATCCCTCGATTCCTCCATCCTTACTGTTGCGCACACATACTACCCTGACTTTCCCCACTACCCTCCTTTTTTTTTCCCCACTTCCCTCGTTTCTTCTCCACTCGCTTCCTCTCCTCTTCACTTGCCTCCTTTCTTCCTCTTACTCTCCTAACCCCACCCTCTTCTATCGCTACCCTCTCTTTCCTTGGCAACTCTCCATTCTCCATGTTGACTGTCTAAGCTTTATTTCCCTTTCTCCATATTGCCTCTGCCATTCTTCATAGACTCGTTACAAGACAGCTTTCAGTCCCATCTCTCCAGCTTTCCACTCATCCTCTTCATATCCCATCACTCCTTTTGTTACATCCTGACTGCCCAAACTCTCCTTTCCTCTCTCTCTCTCTCTCTCTCTCATTTCTTTTTCCTCCCTAATTCTCCACATTTTTTCACCCTCTATCCTGACATTATACCTCTCCATTGAGCACAGTTACCCCATCGCGACTCTTCCATACTCGTTACTCCATTCCTCTCCATCCCAACTTTCCACATCTCCCCCCCTCACCCCCCCCCCCTTTTTTTCCCCACCCAGACTCTCCATAACTCTCCACTCGCCGTCTTTCCCCTTCTTATCCCAGCGACCAGTTCACACTTTATGGCGTAACGAAATTTACCGAGTTCCGTCCGCTTTCCGCCTTTCACTTGACTCTCGCATTCGACTCCTTTCAACCACCAAGAAAAACACCAAAAAATATAGGTTATGCTTTTCACACATGCTCGTTTATAAAGTTCGGTTACAGGTGAAGGTATTATGTTTGGTTTGAGCGGGAGCATCTGTTAGTCTGAATTTTTGAAGGCGAGGTAGGAGTTACCTAAAACAGTTTCGCTTTCCCGCCCTTCACTTGTTGCACGTTGCCACGCATTCCAGTCCTTTTAATTTCAAACAAAAACCTAAAAAATATATATATATGTATATTACACATTTCAGACATGCATATTATAAATTTTGATTGAGACTGAAGGTATTATGTGTTTGATTTGGTTTGAAAAAAATATAACCAGTTGAGTTTTTGAAGATGAGGTCGGAGTTCCAGGAATACTTTCGAACGAGGCCTCTATCAGCTGGGCCAGACTGGGTTGCTTATTCTGGTTGGCGTAGACCGGAGCATTGCTTTCTAGGCGGTTTATTCTCTATATTGCACCTCATATTGTCTTTTATGGTATTTTCATCTACGTAATGTCGAAATCCGTTCCTCCATTGGCTCAGAAGAGCATAATAAAGTGCGTTAGACGGGATAAATCTCCAAGGGCAAAGCGTTACGAACTGCTCTTATACCTACGAGTATACGGGTCCCAGCTGGCATGACCAGATTGGACGGCAGCTCGACCAAATGGAAATTGAGAAACTTGCTGGCAATTTTATACTCATTATTCTCTTGGTGGGTGTTTGGAGGAAGAAAATGTGGAGAGAGAGAGAGAGAGAGAGAGAGAGAGAGAGAGAGAGAGAGAGAGAGAGAGAGAGAGAGAGAGAAGGAAATAGAAGGGAGAGGGAGGGAAGAAAGGAGATTTGAAGGGAGAGGGAAACAAGAATAGCAGGGAGAGGGAAGGGAGAAAATAGAAGAATAGAAGGAAGAGGGGGAAGAAGAAATGGAAGAGCAGAAAAGAGGGAGAAGAAAGCAGAATAGAGGGGAGAGGGAGGGAAAGAAAGAGAACAGAAGGTAGAGGGAAGAGAAGAAAGAGAACAGGAGAGGGAGGAGAGAAAATAGAATAGGAGGGAGTGGGATGGGGAGAAACAGACGAGAAGGGAGAGGGAGGAGAGAAAATGAGAACAGAAGGGAGAGGGAGGGGAAGAAAGAGAAGAATAGAAGGGAGAGGGAGGAAAGAAAATAAAAGAATTGGAAGGAGTGGGAGAAGAAATAGAAAAATACATGGGATAGGGAGCACGGAAAGAGGAAATATACTGAGACTGAAATTGTGTTTTGTGTTTTGAAGGAGAAATGTGTCAGAAGGAGAAAATAAGAAGGAGGCGTGGAGTCAGAGAGAGAGTGAGTTTTTATCTATTATTCTTATATTTTATGGAATCGTTTTTGTAATTTCCCAATCTCATTCGTGTCAAAATCCCATAATTTTGTGTCCCTGTTGAACCTTATGTATTTTCGTGAATTGGGGTAATTTTTTTCTATTTGAGGTATTTTTTAAATATGATTTTCGTAATTATATATTAACACAGGCTCCTATGACTCAGTTGAATTGTAATCATTGGCCATTAGGTATTAGTTGAAATATTGTTCTGTCCACTTTTTCGTAAAATTGGCATATCCATATTCATTTTTGAGCTGTAGCAAGAGATTAACACTAGATTATGGTCCTAGTCACGAAGAAGTGTTATGGCAAGCATGTGGAGCCATAGTCTTAATCACTAAACTACTGGAAATATGCAGTAAAATGAAAATCTGGACCAAATTCAGGTGGATGGAGTAAAGACGGTGTGGACCGTACTAACGCCAAACGATTGCATTCAACTGACAGGTTAAGGACGCTCCGTAACACCTTTCCCTAAGCGATTTATTTTGCTTACGACGCCTTGCTCTCCTATTGTGTTATATAAATAATTCCCGCCATACTCTGCATATATACCGTACAAAAGGATATTAGCTAGCAATAAAAAAAAAAAAAAATCGCTATGGAAGAGGCGCTAGGGAGCCTCCTTACCCGACGAGAATACGAGCCTGGGGTGGTTTGATTCTGAAGTCACCATTGATAAGGACAACTGTAGATTTTATTCAGCTTAGTGAGACCTGGAGATGTTCCTACCTTTAAAATAACACCTCTCTCTCAAGGTGAATAAAATCGTCCAGAAATACGGCAAGTTAAGCATCAGATCATTAATATATATATATATATATATATATATATATATATATATATATATATATATATATATATATATATATATATATATATATTAATATCTATCTATTGTCAGACGCCTCAATCCCGTTTGGGGTGGCCACAAACAAATCGCCTCCACGTCGCCCTGTCCCCAGCCATTTCACTGCCCCGCTCCCAACTCACACCACCCTCTCTCACATACCTCTCCACCCCATCCCCCCATCTCATCCTCGGCCTCCCCCTCCCACTTCCCCCCTCCACCTCACTCACATACAATCTCTTCGTCAGTCTTTGACCCTCCATCATCTCCACCTAGCCAAACCACCTCAGTGTGTTCCTCATAACGCTTCCTATCACATCCACATCCACACCACAACGCTCCTTTATATCCTCATTCGTCAGCCTGTCTCTCCATGTGACTCCACAGGCTCCTCTTAAATAACTCATTTCCACTGCTCTCACTCTTGACTTGTGTCCTTCCAACAACGTCCAAGCTTCACTTGCATACGTTAGAGTTGGTATCACAATACTGTCATGTAGTAACTTTTTCGCTTCCATGCTCACTTCCCTGTTTCTTATCACTGCTTTCAAAGAACCAGCAACCTTTCTTCCCTGCTGTACCCTTTCAAGCACTTCACCCTCCAAACCTCCATCCTTACTCATCACACTACCCAAGTACTTAAACGTACTCACATTTTCCAATTCCTCACCATCCAACCTCGCTGTACATTCACTGACTTCACCTCTCTCAAAGACCATCACTTTACTCTTCCCTACATTCACCTTTAGATTCCGTTTCTTACACACTTTCCCAAACTCATCCACCAAGCCTTGCAGCTCTCCTTCATATTCACTCAACAACACAGTATCATTTGCAAACAACAGTACAGGGAGTTTCCAAACACTATCCTCCCTCACCAGGGCCACTCCAACATCCACTACCCTACCTTGTACCTCTTTTATTACCCCATCCATTTGTTGTTGCTTATGAATTTGCTTGTAATTTTAGCAAACCTTATTACAAGGATGTCAATACCTCATAGTTATTATTATTGTTGCTGTGGCACGTTAGGTGTACCTGTTATTCCAAAACCTTAAGCAGATGAATCCCAAATGGTGATGATGGTATTAATGATATTTTTTTTCACAGGTTGAGTGAAATGGCACATTGGAGCAGGTCATGTACCAGAGCCATGTTCCAGTGGATCCCAGATGACGATGTAGGGAATTGTTGCTTTGGCCAGGGAACTGAGTTGGTAGGATGTGCTGTGGGTAACCCAGGGATTCAGGTTCAGACAGGCCCAAAATGGGCACAAAACAGGAGGGTTTGGCACTTCTGTCAGTGTTCAGGTTTGGAATTTTCATCATTTTGTTCCCTCTCCAAATAATTGCAGCCAAACCTAGATCTAGGTATAGCATGGTTAAGGATAGCATAAAATTTCTGAGTGCTAGTGATATCCATGCTGCTAGATCTTTGGCAACTTCCCTATGCAGTCCCCTATCCCTGAGGTCACACTCTTTTGACCTCATCCCAGCTCTTCTTTGGTCTGCCTCTCGCAGCCCTACCCCCAACGTTTACACATCCCTTTCTGCGCCCAGTTGTCAGCTGCTATCCTTTCCACATGTCCAGACAATCTCAGTCAGCACCTCCTCGTCATAACAACACATTCCAGTCCCATCCTTGCTTTCAACTCTTCAGTCATAAACCTAGCCCCCCAGGCCTCGCGTTCAAGGACGCACTGCACATCCACCCACTCATTGTCATTTCTGTATGTTTAAGCCTGCAAATATCCTCTTCCTTTGCTGCCCAAGTGTCACTACCATACAGTATTGCACTCCTGGCATATGACACATACAGAGGTCCTTAGCACAGAGGGGAAGCTCTCTCAGTGTCAGGAGAGGCAACAGCTCACTGAATTTCTTCCAACAACTCCTCACTCTAGCCACAGAGCTAGCTTCAGCCCCACCTCCAGCACATAACATGTCTTCCAAATAACAAAACTCTTCCACATACTCGAGAGACTCACCAACAAGGTCAGTCCTTCCATGCCTGACAGTCTTCACCTGCTCTCCTCAACACACAGCACACATGAAATCAGCATTATCTCGCAGTGTACCTCTAGTACCACTGCATATCTTATGCACTCACTTATCACAGACTGCACAAGATGGAATTACTTTCCACGCCCTTGTGGCAGATCTCACATGGCCACTCTCCCTCTTCTTTGACAGTACTGCCACCAGCCCTATACACCATCACTTTAGTAATATCTGCATTTACTTTGAGCCCTTGTGTTTCATACCATCTCTGCACTTCCCAAATCTTTCCTCCGCCTTCCTTTCGTTCTCTGTAATCAACACCAGATCATTAGCATACATCATCTCCCACAGGAGTCCATTTCTGAAGTCACATGAGAGGGTTTCAAGTACCATGATAAACAACAAGGGGCTCAAAATTGACCTCTGGTGCACACCAGCATTCTTGGAAAACTTCTCTCTCAAATTTCCATTCACACTTACCTGGGTGTGAGCACCCACATAAATGGCCATAACCACCCTAACCAGCCACTCCTTGATCCCAAGCTTTCTCATTGCCCACTTCACCACCTCTCTAGGGACTCTGTCAAAGGTCTTCCCTAAATCAACAAAAACAAAGTACAATTCCCTTTTCTTTCCTATATTTTCTTTCCTGAAACTGTCGAACAATGAATATGGCATCTGTGGTCCCTTTGCCTGACATAAACCCAAATTGTATCTCATCAATATTCACATTTTCTCTTAACATACCTTCTAGAATTAGGAGAGAGGTTTCATAAGTTGATTGGAAGTCAGGAGACAGCAGGAATATACCATTACTGTTGAGGGGGATGAATTTGTGTGTAGGCTATGATATAGGAAGCATATCTCAGAATATGGATGTACAAGGTTAATCATATCTTGTATAGTACTTACACTTTCAGATTTGATAGCTTTTCCTTTTGTAATCTTTACTGAATGATGCAATCAGTTCATGATTACACATTATATAATCTCAGACTTCATCTGTGTCATTGTAGTTGGCTCACCTTGACAAATTTTAGTCCTTCTGCTGCTTAATTAGTTCCTGTGTCTAAGTGGCAGAATAAGACAGTATTATGGTTTTGCATCCTCCCCATAGATCTTCATTGTGATTTGCATGATAATCTAGTCTTTATCTCGAGAAACAGCTCAGCATTCAAGGTGGAGAGATGCCAGGTTTTTGTCAGTTTAGGGTGGACATGTAGTCTATATGGTTTGTCTGTATTGTTTTATGTATTCATTATTATTATTATTATTTTTTACTGTGGATCAAATTTAGCGATTCATCTTTTCCGTTTATAAATCGGTACAACAGATAGGCGTTCATTCTCAGAGTTCTCACAGAAGATATGACCAGAGTACTGTACTGTCTTCCTGTGCAGTGTATATTTTGTCATTTGTACTCTCATTATAAGTTTCATAAAGAATTTGTATCATATGTTTAGTTTCTGTGTCACTCAGTGTGTTAAGTTTATGTAATATATGGTTAGTCGTTTAAGTCCTTCTGTTGGATAGCAGACTAAGTTGCAGTTTTTACTTTCTCCCTTTATATAAGTAGCACCTGCTCTATATTCTTTCCATAGCACTTGTTCATGATTAGCATTAAACTGCAGGCTTAGGTATTCCAAGTAGCTCAGGAAATTTCGAAATATCTCCTCCTAAAGCGACATTAGTAGGTATATGACAATTTAGTTTAGTCTGTGCATGGTAGTTCAATTTCCCATTTTTTGTAACATGTAAAGAAATAAAATACAGTAGAAGTTTTAGCCGGTATTTTATTGGGGGCTCAGTGGCATGGTCAGCATGGTGCTGGCCTGCTGATCAGGAGGACCCGGGTTCAACTCCCGGTGTGATAGAGGTTTCTTTAAAATGTGGCTGAGGGAAGTTTGCGTAGCAGGCTTTCCTTAAAACCACAAGGCCCCATACTTACACTTCAGCTCACACACACCAAGACACTTGCACACACTACTACTACATACATACACACAGCAAGACACACACACAGCAAGACACACACACACACACACAAAGACACGTACATAGCCACAGCCACCTTCACACAGTAGACACACACACACAGGGTGGGACAGACACACCACAGGCAGGCAGACAGACAGGGGTATATACAAAACACAGGGAGTGAGAGAGGAGGGGGTTTTATTAAAAAGTCCAATTTTGGTATACCTCCTGTGGCAAAATTGATATAGCCCCCCCTTTAATATTTTTTGGATATTTTCATTTAGTGCCCCCCAGGCCCCAGACCCACTCGGCTGAACCAAATTGTCTGGCGTCAGCTGGAACATGATATACCAGAGTTATGCCGGTCATGTGGGTGTTAATGGTGACAGTGTAGTAACTGTCAGGCTCCTATGACTCACTCAGCCGAACAAAATCGTCTGTCAGCTGGAATGGAATACTAGAGTTGTCCCAAGCACCAGAGGGTTAAGAATCTTAACCCCCTGAGTTATGCTCGGGACAACTCTAGTACCCCATTTCAGCTGACTCAGACGATTTTATTCGACTGAGTGAGTCATAGGAGCCTGACAGTGTCAATACCGTCACCATTAACCCCCTCACGACCGACATAACTCTAGCATCATGTTCCACCTGACGCCAGACAATTTGGTTCAGCCGAGAGAGGATCCTAGGATCCTGAGAGACACTATAACATCACAAACAAAATACAAAATGCCTTCCCTCCATCTTGAACGTACTATAATTCATTTACATTAAGTAAGCTCGTATTTTCGTATTTTGCAGCTTATTTCATGTATCTTAGTTAAAAAGAAAAAAATACTACGAGCTCTGTATCTTTTCATAGCCCTTTTCGTGACTAGCATCGTATTCTAGTTATCTATAGTTACAACTGAGCATTCAAGTTGGAGGGATCACAACTTTAAGCAATTACAGTAAACAAACAAACAAAAAGCAAGTGTCGTCCTCTTGACCTCTCGTCTTCGCAGGAATGCAGCGGTGGCGCCATCTTATGCGTGGAATGCGTGAAGTGCAGGCTCTTGAGTGGATGGAGCACGGAGCCACGGGAGACTTAATATTCGCTAGTCAGCCAGTCTAGAAGCCTGGGACATTTGCCTGAAATAATAATAATAGAAATAACAACAAAACCACTCATATACATAATTCAATATCTTAGTCATTCGAGCTGTCCATTCCGCCCCTTCAGTACGAGGACGCATTTCTGTAAGCTATTTTTCTAACATGGGAGGTTCGATACGTTTGATTGAGCCTATCCATAAGACTCCTAAAGCTGAGTAAATGCCTCTGAAAGTTGCAAAATAAAATATAAAACGTCTATAAGATATAAAAACCTTTGTTCACCGCTGGGACTCGATTTGTGGCGCCTAGAACAAGTGCTGACGTCATGTTTACACTTTGCTACCTTTAGACGATTTCCTGGAGCTTAAAGAAACCCTCTCGGGATGATGGGACAGACACAATAACCCCTTCAGACAGAGAATGACTTAGTTACTTTGTTCTAGGTAACCGGACGATTTTATTCAGCTTAGGAGATCCCCTCATAGTGAAGGGGTTGATGGTGACTGTATCTAACCCCTCCAGTACGAAATTTCTCTCCAGAGTTGAAGAAAATCGTCTGGAGGAAGAAAGATGAATATGGAAAAAAGTGTTAATGTGGACAATGAGTTAGATAAGACTGGTTTGGTTAAGGTAGGGTAGGGATGGGACGGTTGTGGCAGGGTGGGGTAGCGTTGGGTCGGTTTTGGCCGGGTGGGGTAAGGTTGGGTTAGTTTTGGCAAGGCGGCGTAGGATTGGGCCGGTTTTGGCAGGGTGGGGCAGGACTGGGTCGGTTATGGCAGGGTGTGGTAGGAATGGTTCGGTTTTGGCAGGGTGGGGTAGCGTTGGGTCGGTTTTGGCAGGGTGGGGTAGGATTGAGTTTTTTTTTGGGCAGGGTGGGGTAGGGTTGGGTCGGTTTTGGCAGGGTGGGGTAGGACTGGGTCAGTTTTGTCAGGGTGAGGTAGGATTTTGTCGGTTATGACAGAGTATAAAATAGGTTTTGGTTGGGGTTGGCAGCGTGAGTTAGGATTTGGTCGGTTTTGGCAGGGTGGGGTTTGATTGGGTCGGTTTTGACAGGGTGGGGTAGGATTGGATCGGTTTTTGCAGGGTGAGGTAGGATTGGGTCGGTTTGGACAGGGTGTTAGGACTCCATATTATAATTACAAATCATAATAGTTCCGTCATATCCAACGCCTATTTCACTCAGTTATACTACAGTGTCTCATCAAACTTGGGGCGATCTTCTCTACGATTTTTGTTCTTCCCCGCTTAGTTCAGTCCTTTAGTTCATTCATGACCCTTGGCTTTCCTTTTTATTTTTATTTATTTATTTATTTTTTATGAGGGGCACGAGGCTAGACCACCATTAGTCCAGAATATTAAAGGGTAGGCCACCAAGCTACGCCCTGGTAACGTCTACACGTCAAAACATCTGTCCACCTCTGGGACTTGAACCGCGGAGCGCTGGACGCAGAGCTCTCGGTTTGCGGATGTCACTTTTACTCTTTGCTAGCTTCTGACGATATCCTACAGCTTCAGAAAACCCTCTTAGGATGACGGGACAGAATCATTTAATCTTTCAAGCCGAGAACAACTTATTTACATTGTCCTAGCTGACCGCATGATTTTATTCAACTTAGGAGATCCCCTGATAGAGATGGGGTTGATGATGGCAGTATTTAACCCTTCCAGTTCGAAATTTCTCTCTACTGTAGAGGTGAAGAAAATCATCCGAAGGTAGAGAGAAGAAAACAGGAAAAGTAATGTAGTGGTGAAAGGGCTGTACAGGGGAGGGTAGGTTAAAGTAGGGTAGAGTTGGGTCGGCAATGGCAGGGTAGGGTAGGGTAGGCTAGTGTAGGGTTGAGAAGAGTAGGGTAGGGTAAATTGAACTGAATAAGTATATACAATAAAATCTGGCGATACAACAACCAGGGTCATATGCCGCCGGACGACAACGAGAATAAAAGCACTCGAAAAGATGAAATACACACACACACACACAATACAATTCATAATTAAAACAAGAAAAACACTAAAACACTAAGAACACTAAAACCACTGTATACTAAATTTTACACGGTAGTGCAGCTGCCTACACCAAGCAAAGGTTTCCCCCTCCACCACAACAAGCATCCTCTCCAAGTAAAAACAAGACTACAATCCCTCTCCTGCCCGGTGCTCAGAGAGGTAACGATGGTGCAATTCCCCAAGAATGGACACCATCAGCAAAAGCCGAAGAGTCAGGGGGACGAAGCATTCCACACAGAAAGTAGGGGGAGAGTCCTCCATTAAAAATCAATGAGAGAACCAGGAATGGCCCATTCGGAGCCAGCATAAAGCCGTCTCCCACCTGCATTCAGACCTCGGCAAATGAAGGGGCCCATTTACCAACAAATATCACACATTTTGTTGGCCCCCACCGCATCCCACCTACTCTGCCAGTGGGAGCAAACAGTGAGTGGTTAGATGAATATCACTGAGCGAGGCAGGGGAGAGGTGAGGACGGCGAGAGGCAGCAGCCTTTGCCAGAGCGTCAGCATGCTCATTGCCCACAATGGTACAAAACCACAAAGCAGTCCCTAGCAAGCACAGCCATTCTAAAACACTGTAGACAGCAAAAGAGGATTGGACGGGAAAACACAAAATGGAGATCGGCAGAGTCGCTAAAAACTGTATAACAAACAGGAGGGAAGCTAAATATCAATTTGACTGCGAGTAAAATAGCAGTAAGTTCTGCGATAAAAGTAGATACGATGGGGGGAAGACTCCTACCACGAATGAAATCGGGAAATATAACACCCAAGCCTGTCCCCTCACGGGATTTCAATCCATCAGTACATATGAGAATCGAGACACTGAGAGGAAGCATGTTCTAAAAAAATAGCAAAGAGCCGCCTGTGAGGAAAGAAAGGCCCCTCTCTCAGGAAAGTAAACACACGGTTGCACCCCTGAGAGGAGCCAGGGAGCCATCCTTGGTACACACGCACAGGACAAACAAGAAAGGTTGGAACATCCACATCCCCCATGGCAGCCTTCACCCTGTACCCAAACGGATGTGGATAGCGAGGATACGGCGAGGCAGACACTCCCTCCGGAACAGAGTCAACAAAATCTTCCTGAACTTTAGCAAAGACGGTGACACTAAGGACACTAGTTTGAGGCACTCCCTCCTCTTGAGGATATGAGGGAAACAAGGTGGCACCAATACGGAAAAATTCCATAATCAGTAAAGGCAACCTACCACGCAAACCAAGATGGTGACCTGCAATACCTGGCTTGTGAAACGGTAGGACAACAGCCCCCCGCCAAGAAGCAGGAGTGGACGAATCTCTCCATTTATAAGACTCAGGAGGAAGGACACTGCTTCATCATCCAGGTACCTCAGCACTGCATGGGGAATATTATCGACTCCGGAGAAGTGTCATAACAGGGAAAGGGTAGACCAAAGTTTACAACAAGACAAAGGGATGTTGTAAGTCTCTCCGCCCCCAGAACGGATGTCCAACACCTTAATCTCCTCCACCTCTCTAAGCCTGGCAAAAACCGAAGAACGAGTATCCCTACAGGAGACCTCAGCGGTAGGATAGGGTAGGGAACGCTAAGGCAGGGTAGGCTGGGGTAGGGTAGTGTAGGGCAGAGAAAAGTAGGTTAGGATGGGTTGGTTTATTAGGCTAAAGTAGGACAGAATAGGAGAGGGGTAAAATGTGCCTAGTCCAGGAACGAAAAATATATCAGTTATCCATGTAACTAGCGTTTTCTATTTCGGTAGATTATTTTCTTGTCTGCCTAAAGTATCGTGATGTACGAACAATGAGATTAGATATCGAAACTGTAAGATGCGAATTAGTTACAAAGACGGTATTTTGTTTTGGCTTACGTTACATCGATACGTTCAGCTAAGAGCAACTCGGCAGAACTGAACAGTATATGACGCGCTAGATGAACGCTGTGACCAGAAAATAAATATATATGTATATATACTTCAGCATACAGTAAGCGATTTTATGTTAACTGAAGAGAAGCCACCACAGCTAATGGGTTAAGTTTACACACACACAATCTGTAGTAAAGACATAGAGGAACACAAAAGGTTAGCCATGTATAATCAGTCAGCGTATGGCATACATTTCCCCCCATTATACATAGTAATATTTTCTTTGTTGTTTGTTCATTAGTGGGCTGGCGTGCCAGCAGCTCTGGGCTGCCTGTCTGTATTCTTGACATTTGAACCTGCGGTTGAAACCTGTGGTAGCCAACCAGGGAGTAAGGTTGTACTTTACCACACGAAAACGGTTAATAGTTAACCTTACTCATCCTAGGGTGTTCTCCCATATTATTACCACAGAAATATCAAGTACATGCTATTTAGACCACCAACAATAATGAAAAATTGGGGCAGTGTTGCTCCACTGAGTCAAATTCATTAGTATTTAATCACAGGTCCTGGCCATTTGAATCACCGGCATCATCATGAAAGAGCAGACCACATAAATCATAAGACGACACTGGTCTACTTGTAGACTTTTCCTTGCAAAGCTGACTTGTTAAGCATATGCTAAATAAAGGTGGCTTTACGGGCGTCATTTCACGCCCCCCAAAATAGCCAATTTAGTTAAAAGTAAGTAACTTTCCCCTCTACCTTACAACACCGCCAACCTCGTCGTCGGGCTGAACTGAGCCCCTGCAACTGCACTCTGCACTCCTGCAGCAGTAGTTTTCTTAAAAAATAATTATTCGGTTACAAAATGATTCTACTTACACCTGGTCAAAATATTTTATGTATACAATAATAATATTATTATAAGCATTCTGCATGTAAAGGTTCATTTTTCTCCTACATCGAAAATAACCATCCCGCAATTATGGATCTTTCAGATTTAAAGGGTACCCCACTATTTTCAGGACATCGTTGACTTACAGAATAACATTCTAATATAATTCAAAGTCTTTCCTAATCCGAACAAAAGTCTCTGAAAGTGGCAATAAAATACGTCATCAAGGTGAAGGGCAGTCCAGTCCTCTGCCCCGTCTCTCTCTCTTTCTCAAGACAACTCTGCCCTTTGTCACTGACCCCCTCATTTGAAGTTTCGGATTATTTACGATGTCCATGGTGTGCAGTAATGCCCCCCCCCCCACGAAGAAGGCATGGTCCCACCTTGCGACCGCATCTGCGAAGATCTGGCCACGCCACTGAAGAGACCCTCCCATGTTGGGATTTTGCAATGATTTCATTTTCGTGTGCTGCTTCCAACCACGCGCTATATATTAACATTTCAAATGGTAGTATCCATCTTGACACAGAGTAAGGCAATAAAGACTGGGAGATAAGACAGGTACTGCAGGGTAGGGAGAAGATCCAGGGTGAGAGTAAAGCAGGGTTAAGGGTAAGGCAAGATGAGACTGGTGAGGGATGAGGGGTGAGGCACGGTGAGGTAAGAGGAGTGATGGAAGTGGGGCGAGGCAGGATGAGGGATGCGGGGTGAGGCAGGATGAGGGATGCGGGGTGAGGCAGGATGAGGGATGATTGAGGAAGGATGAGGGATGAGGACTGAGGAAGGATGGGGGATGAGAGGCGAGGAAGAGGAGTGAGAGATGAGGGATGTGACAAGGTGAGGGATGAAGCAGGGTGAGAGCTGAGGTATGAGACAAGGTGAGGGGTGAGGTGATGCATGGTGAGGTTGAGGGGGAAGGCAGGGTGAGGTTGAGGAGTTAGGTAGAATCTCACATAACTGAAGTCTCTCTCTCTCTCTCATAATGAGTTGGTGTTCTCTCTCCCTTTTCCCCTCCTCACTGGCAGTAGCAACAAAGAAGTTGAGCTTAGGAAGAGTTGGGATTCCAGGGGTCTGAATGGTGAGTGGATGAGTGTGTGGCCCATTTATCTAGGGAGAATATTGGTTAATATCTCCTTCTATCAGTTTTTTCTTGTTCTCTGCACCCTACCTCAGCCCATCATTGGGTGGGAACTGGTGTTGGGATGATGATGATGTTCTAGTATCAGAGTTAATGTATTAGTAATAGTAGTTGCAACACCTGGCCCATCTGGATGTGAACTCAGTGGACTGCAGGCTCAAGCTGCCCTTTTCCTATAGTCCACCATCCACCTTTAAGGAATACAGAAACAGCTGAAGGGTATTTGCATAATCAGGTAGTTGAAGCACCCACTCATACTGATGCCACCACTTGAAGACATCCCTCTCCAGCACCAGAAAATAAGGTGATAATGCAGATAGTTTATCTTTAAATTGATTTATTGACTATTTTTACACTCTACAGTATTCACTAAAGTTAAAAGATCATTACTAAAACCTGAGGTCCTTTCTATCTATCTCCAATTTACAGAGTGGTCCATAAATAGTGTAGGCATGGGTGTGGCATTAAGAGTAGGATTTTAATAAATGACGCAGGATAGACAATGGTGATGCTGACTGAGCCATCTCCATAACACATGAGAACACATCCAGTGAAGTGGAAGAGGAATATTATATATGAACCACCCTGTATTACATCTAGGTCTATTATTCTAACAGTAATAGTGCCAATACTAACAGTAATATTGTAGCTACAATATTCAGAGCAATATTAATACTACAAGATAAGGTGAAGTTAAGTATTATTTTGTAGTGTTAGTAAGCTACAATTAATGTTGACAAACTATTTGTACTAAAAAATGGCAGCAGTCTTTGACCACTGGATCACCAGGTGTTATTAGTTGTTGCTTAACTACAGTCTAGCCACGTAGATCCATTGACCACAGGTAAGCAACTGCTTCTAAAGGGGTGTCCTACAGGTACAGTACAGTACATACACCATACAGGAAACTGGTGGTGCTCCCCTGTGGTACACAGCACCTTGCAAGGTTATAGGACGTCCTTCCCCATGGAAAGATTCAGGGAAATATGGGAGGGTTTGGCTCCTGGGTGGATGCTGGAGTTGCTTTATTTCACCCAAGATGCACAGTGCCATCACACATAGGCTCTTCATCAGCATCAGGTGTTATCAGCATTAACTCAGATTATCACAAGTGAACTATTTGTTAATCTATGTGCACCTAAACTCATCTCAGTGAAAAATTCTGTATCTGTCCATCTAACTGACAGGCTAATTAAGAGGAGTGGAAATATATTATTTGGGAGGAGCATGTGAAGTTATGTGGAGACAGACAGACATATGAAGTCTGGGAATGTTAGAGTGTTGATATGGAAGTGGTGGAAAGTGCTAGAAATACCGTGAGATGGTTTGGCCATGTAGAGAAAATGGAAAAATGACTGGAAGTGTGAATGTTAGTGAGGTGGAGGAGGAGATTAAGGATGAGAAATGACAGAGTATGGCAGTTGTATAATAAGTGTGTGATATGTGTAGAAAGTACTGAACAAGATTATAACAGGAGCATGACTGGTACACAACACACGTACTCTCAGAATCTTGGCGTGATGGTGGGCCTTGGTTTAGTTTCACTCTCTGTCACATACTGAAGGAAGGCAGGAGTGTGATCTTGGGGCCTGGTTTCACTGACCCTGCTCTCCTCAGCCCCTGCCACGCGACCCAGGAGCCAGTATGTGTCCAACTCAAGCTCCTACAGTGAGCAGAGGCAGGGAAAAGTGGCATGGAACAGTTAAGGAGAAAAAGATTAGCCTATCAGCAAAAGTGGAGCTAAGTACAGGCAGGGACATGCTGAGGCAGTCATGGAAAAAAAAAAAGGGAGGGGGGGGGGAATACGCAGCAAGGTAATACCAGGGAAGGTAGGGAGAGGAAGAGATTGGGGGTGCAAGATACAGTAAAAGTGATAAATAAAGGTAAAGGTAGAGGTGGATTCAACAGGGAGAGGCACCATGGTAGGATTACAGAGATAGATACAGTACTGGGAAAGGTACAGGCAGAGGTAGGAACATGGTGATGATGACAATGGCGATGATGATTATGATGATGATTACAGGTATATTGGTAGGAAGGGAGATGCAGGGCTTGACAGAGATAGGCAGGGAAAGATAGGGACAGGTTGTAGTAGCTTTACCATACTTGTTCACCACCTTATACTGACCACTATATACAGCAGAAGTCCAATTATTCAGCATCTGTGGGACCGGGCCGATGCCAAGAAATCGGATTTGACGAATAATTGAAAAACCTACCCACTCAGTACATTATATATATTGGTGAACACTATCATCACTACTTATATCATTACAAATGTGTTTGGAGACAGTACTTGCTGTACGATACTGTATGATACTGTATAATACTGTAATCAATACAGTACTATACACGAGTTCTAAAAATATAGGATTAGTGAACATATAAAAGTGTAATGACACAGTAGGCCTAAAAGTTCACATCATTCAAGCCCCTGGAATCCTGGCTCTATCAGATATGCCAAAAACATTCACCACATTCTGTAGCTTCACATAAACATATCCATTAGAGTCAATCCTGACACTGCCACATTAAAAATGGGTGCCAAATCCCTGATCATGCACTTCTCATAACATTCATCCAGCCAGCTCGATCTCTTGTCAGTCCCTTAGCCTCACTGACTTCCATACCTCTCTTTCTCACTCATCCACCATAACCCTCCACCTTCTCCTTGGCCTACCTCGCCTCCTCCCTTCTTCAAATTCGCTCAGATATACCTTTTTAACCAATCTATTGTTATCCATTCTCTCCACAATACCATACCATCTCAGTACACTCTCTTCAATTCTGGTATCCACAGACTTCCTCACTTCACATCTTTTGCGAATCACATTATTTCGTATCCCATCCACTCTCTGTATTCCACATGCATTCCTCGTCAGTCTCATCTCCATTGCTCTTACTCTTGACTTTTCATTTTCATGCCACAACATAGTCTCACATCCATATGTTAAAGTTGGCACTAACATTCCTTCATGTAAGCCTCGTGCAGCTGCAACTCTTAAGCCTCTGTTTCTTATCAAGGCCTTCATAGCACCAGCTACCTTCCTTCCTTGTGTCACTCTACTTTCCACTTTTTTTGCACATTTTCCTCTCTTTTCTAACAGTGTACCCAGGTATTTGAACTCTCTCACCAATTCCAGTCTCTCTCCATCATCTGTACAGCACAATGAGGTTCACCTGCTCTCTCAGTAACCATCACTTTACTCTTTTCTACATTTACTCTCAAGGCATGACGCTCACAGACATCAGCAAAACTGTGCACTACTCTACCAAGTTCTCATCTGGTATTTGCATGTAGTACAGTACTGCATCATCAGCATACAACAAATCTGAGATATTCCATCCATCACCATTCATTACCAATGCCATCCCTCTCTCCATTACTCGTGTTTTTACTTCTCTCATCACCATATCTATATATTGAACAACAATGGGGACAACACACAACCCTGTCGCATGCCCACACCATCGTAAACTATTCACTTTGATGCCCATTTACCCTTACACATGCTTCACTACTACTATAAAAACTCTTGCAGCACCTAGCAGCTTACCGTCTACACCATACGTGTGCAGAACCTTCCACAATCCTTCTCTGTCTACTTTGTTGTATGCTTTTTCCAGATCCATGAATGCCATAAACACCTTTTGGTCCTTCTCACAAGTCTTCTCCAGTATCTGTCTCACTGCAAATATCTGATCCACACATCCTCTACCACTCCTAAAGCCACACTGTTCATCACTTACTAGGACTTATATCTCTCTTACTTTCTCTATAATAATTCTTCCATATAACTTCCCTATCTATCTATCTGTCTGTCTGTCTGTCTCTCTATCTATATATACAGTATATATATATATATATATATATATACTGTATATATATATATATATATATATATATATATATATATATATATATTATGTGTCTGACTCTGGGCAAAGGCTTCAGGGGCTATCCCCAAGGCCCAGTAGTCCTTCTACATCTCCATATGTCACCACTTTGGCACTAACACCCTTCATCCATACTGAATACATGCTAAGGCTGTCTCATACAGGACTGGTGTACTGATATTACCACCTTCCAGCCTACCCCACCACTTTATTCTGACTCACCACCTCATACTACCTTACCAGCATCTGGCCTGCCTCATTATCTTACACTGACTCACCTGACTATTTTGCACCTTATACTTGCTGACAACCTGCATGCGTCTGTGGAACTGCAGCTGAAACCGACCAGTGAGTGCCAAAATTTTGTGGGTAGTCTCACTGATGTGGATCTTCATGGCTGTACAAATGAAAAGGAGGTATGGTGGATTTATCTATCTTTCTATCGATCTACCTCTCTATTCGTGTACGTGTCTGTCTATGTATATCTGTTTGTCTGTCTCTCTCTCTATGTATATGTATGGTATGTATGTATATATGTAAAGTATGTATGAATGTATGTATACATGTCTGTCTGTCTATATGTATGTATATAGGTATGTATGTATGCATGCATACATGTATGTATGAATGTATGTATATACCATTAGGCAAAACTGAACAACCCAAAGCTGAGAGCCTGCCAAACTTATTTCTTCAAAGAAAACTGAACAAACAAGAAAGATGAATCGATATCTGTTCATTTTGTGATGTCTGGACACACTGCATTTAAAAAGACTGGAGGTCACAGATGGTGGCAAAGACAGTGTGCAGAAGACTAAGCCCAGATATTTACGTAAGCCGCTGCTCTCCATGAAATGTGCTGTGGTGATGGTCTTGCCAAACATGCAGTACCGAGGCATCTTGGTACCCACAACACCTGCGGGATATAGTATACTTATAAGCCATAGTTTGTACTCACACTCTATCCCTACTATTTTCTACCCCTTCCCTTTCTCTCCCTTCCTTTCCCTTTTTCTCTCCCTTCCTCTCAAAACTACCAACCTAACTTTATGTTGCCTCCTTTCCTCTCCTACTCAAACTTTTCCTCCCTGCCTCCCAACCCCAACTTTTCCCTTCCGTCTCAGCTCTCCTCAATCCCCCCTCTGATCTTCTTCCTCATAATCCCTTTTACCTTCCTCTCTCTCACTCCCTCCTTTCCTTCCCAACCTCCTTTGTATTCCTCCTTTTCTTCCTGCCCCCTCAAATCCCACCTTCCTTTCCTCTGTGTCTCCTTTGTGCCCTTCCTTCCCTATCTCCTTTTTCTCCTTACCTTCTTCTCCTCTCCCTCTCCCCCTCACTCACCAGCCTCACATGTTCCTACCCGTAGAAGTTTCCCTCTGTTGTAAATCAACTCAAACCACAACAACAAATTTAGTACAACAGTGGACATTTCAGGTAATTTCCCCTTCTTTCTTGCCCTTTCTCTTTCCCTCCCTCTTCTCTCAATTTATCCCACTGCCTCCCTCTCTTCCAAACCTCCCAACCTAAATGTTACTGGTATATTCACTTTATTTCCACCTAAAACCATTTACATCCCTCCTTCCTCATCCTCCACTTTCTCTTCCTCCATCCCTCCCTCTTCCTCTGCCCTCCCCCTGCACCACTCACCAGCCACACAAGTTCCTGAGTGTATGCCAATGCGGACTTGAAGAAGTTCGCCTCTCTTGTGCAGCAATTCAAAACGTGACACCATATCCAGCAGAACTAAAGCCATCTCTGCAATCTCTGCTGCATGGCGCTCTCCTGGGGGTGAGGGGAGTATGGGTGAGGGTGAATGACAGAAAAAGGGGGAGTGGGAAGGGTGATGGGGAGGGTAAAATTGAGTGTGTATGAAAAAGCAGAGTGGAGGGTAAGGGCAAGGGAGGAGAGTGAGAGAAGTGATAGAAGGAAAGGGAGAGGGAAAGGGGAAGGAAGTAGAGAATGGGGTCTGAGAGAGAGGGGGAAGGGATATGGAGGGGCAAACAGAGAATGGCTAAGGTAAAACTGACTGTTGAAAGTTTTTTAGGGAAAAAAAAAAAAGGCTTAGATGATGATGAAAGTTTTCCAGAACTTGAAGGAAACAAAGAGTGGACAATGAGGACAAGTATTATGCATAAACAGTGGAACAGTATGCCAATTTTTGTCTCAGACTGTCTAAGTGGCTGATACTAGTGACGATAATTAGTGAAGATGAGAAGGAATAAGGACATTAGGAGAAGTTAACAAGGGTATGATCAACTATGGACAATGTACAAGGTAGTCTATATGTTATGCATCTCAATTCCCATATGGTGAGGGGACAGTCATGTCTGCTCATCTCAATTCTCATGTGTTGTAAGGACAACTAAGTCTGCTGGTGTGAGGAGATAAGTTATTTTGAATGCTTAATGAAATTACTATAGTTTTCACCTTAACTTGGCTCAGATCTTCATCATTTTGCAGCTTATTTTACAGTGCTCGTAGCAGAAAAAAACAGTGGTATAGGACTGCCAAACATCCTCTCCCTAGCAGGTTTTGTGATGACCAACATATCCTAGTGTCATTCTACTGTTACAGTTCAACATTCATGATAGAGATGACAATTTCTGACCAAATTAAAATAAAATAATTATATCAACCATACATTCACTGGATATATAAAACAGACACTACTGTCGTATAATTTATAAAAGCTCCAATATGCATGCACGTGTCAGCTCTCCATGCTGCTCAATCTCTGGCAGCCTCCATTTTCAGTCCCTTATCCGTGAGATCACACTCTATGACATTGTCCTGGGTCTTTTTTGGTCTGCCTCTCACAACCCTACCGTCAACATTCACACCTCTCACCTTCTGCACTGATCTGTCATCTACCATATAGAAAATGATACAGGGTATATACCAGTACTGTAATGCTGATGAACCATCCACACAACACACGAGAACTGGAATGGGTAAAACATGGACCACCCAGTACATCAGAGGGAACAGATATCTCTGTGCTGTGATTGATAATATATGTTTACCATTCTTAGGTGCCTGTAAAGTATTCTCACCATTCTTACCTAGTTATCTAATCATTTACGTACTGTATCTGTATCTATCATCCTCATTGTTCCCGCTGTGCAGTCCATCCATAAACATAAAGGCATCTCCAGTCCTCTTCTTCTCCCTAAAACCTCCCCCATCTCTCTACCTCCCTATCTATCTACCCATCTATCCATTCTATCTATCTACTTACTCACCATTCCTGTTAGGCAGTCCTGACACAACCATATAAGCATCTCCAATTGTCTCCATTTTGTACACATCAAACTTCTCAATGCTGGCATCAAATTGCTTGTATAAAGTGTTCAAGAGCATTACCACCTGAAAGAGTGAGAAATGAGAGAGAGTTACAGCCATAAAATAGGGTACGAGACAGAGATATAGAGGTAGAAATGTAGGCTGGTTGATAGGTAGTAGGGTATGAATGTAGGCAAGTTGAAAGATACTCTGGATGGATGAGAGAGAGAGAGAGAGAGAGAGAGAAATATAAACATACAGAGTAAATGTGTGTGTGTGTGTGTGTGTGTGTGTGTGTGTGTGTGTGTGTGTGTTCACTGGTTTACAAGTGGAGTAGATAAAGCCTCAGCTGAGAGATACAGGAGACAGATACAGATAAAAAGGTCAGAGAACAGAAACATTAAATATTAATTTCTTCTGTAACCATAGCAACAGTGAGTGGGGATCCAAATGAACCCTCTCATGGCTGGAAGAATTCTACTATCTGTTTAGGGTAAAAGCTAGATAATTTTCTTCAGGTGAGTCACAGAAGCCTTGAGGTAATATTGTCATTATTAACTTTCCAACAGACAGAACAAATTTAATATACTATTTCAGGTTATGTCAGATGGTTTTATTTAGATACAAGTGAGTCACACGAACCTTTGGTGTTAATATCTTATTGTCTTCTATGCATGCACTACTACCGTCAATCCAAGCATTACTTTTTTCACTATGTTCTCACAATAAACCATGTATGTGAGTTATAATCCTGACCACACCTTTGATTTAAATCCTCATGGGCCAAATAATATACTGGAGGTGAGTAAAAGACTCAGAAAGAGGCAGGAAATGTGGGGAAAAGAACCCGAAAAATGCAATGAAGATGAAAAAATATGGACCCAAAAGTGTGAGGAAAATGACCCTAAAATGAGGAAAATAATGTGGAAAATTATCCATGAAGAGGAAAACTACCCTAAAATGTGAGGAAAATCATCACCACCATCATCATCCGGACTTCCTTTCCCAACTTAGGGCAGGATGAGGAGTGGCAACATCCAGACAGCCCAAGTTTGCCCAATCCAGTGGGCCACGCTTCCATTCACTTATCATTCAAGCCCCTGGAATCCTGGCTCTATCTGAGGCATTTGAGGAAGCTTACCTTTGAGAATAAAAGACCTAATATCAAGGGAAATTATCCCAACATGAGGAAATCACCCTAAAATGTAAAGAAAATTTCCCTAAAATAAGGAAAATTACCCTAAGATGACCCTAGACTGAGGAAAATAACTCTAGAATGACCCTATATTGTGAAGAAAATAACTCTCCCAAAAAGCAGTGAAGATGAGAGAGTATACAGTAAGTGGTCGTCTGTCTAATAATAATCACTCTGACGATAAGACGAGGCTCCAAGTTGATAAGGGCACTCCACAGGGCACATACAGTTGAGCTTTATAATCCTTTTATATGTTTGCAACTCTGAAATGATGGTGGTGGTGGTGACAAAGACATGGATGATGATGATGATGATAACCGTGAAGACAAAGAACATATAATGATGATGATGATGATATAAAACATGATGATGATGATGATGATAATGATGATTCCAAAAGTGATGATGATGATGAAGCTGATGATAGTGATGATGACAAAGACAAAGATGATGATGAGACCAAAAATGATAAACCTACCTGAAGGGGGCTGCTTTCCGAGGAGATGCGAGTGAATCCAACAATATCACTGAGATAGATGGTGACTGACTCAAAGTATTCTGCTGGCACCTGATAATAAAGGACATCATTAATTAAGAGGCTGAAGAGTAAAATACACTACTGTCATTAAATGTTTTCCACCAATGAAAGGTACTGGAGATGGATGCCTTCACCTGGTGGCACTAGTATGACTGGATGGAGCCAGTGAGTGGTTATACAAATCTACTTCAACTCACTCTCTACCCTCTCAAAGGAAGTTGCCAAACTGTAGGAAAAGGACACTTGCAGTCTACGGTCCACTGTGATCATATTCAGATAAGCCTGGGGTTGCAACTACAACTACAACAACTACTACTACTACCCATTAAAAATAATTATCTAGTTTAATGGTAAATTTAATGGTTTCCTCTAGTTAATGCCCAATGATATTGCTCACTACTGGGAAAACTCATCCCTGATACAGAGGAAAATTGAATATGGTAGTCATCTAATTAACACCAGATTATTTTCCTTAAAAAAAAAATAAAAATAAAATAAAAATACAGTAAGGGTTTGCCATTTGTCGGACATGAGTTAGGTATGTATGGTAATCAAAAAGGTGATATAGTGAGGCTAATGCTTTCTACTAATCTTAACCACCAACCAAACACACTATTAACACTAAACCAAAACACTTCCCCCCCCCATTTCTCTTCTTCTCTCACCTGCTTGGATTGCTTGAGATAGTGGGCAACAGTCCTAGGCAGCAACTGATACAACAAGTTGTCACTCTTTCGTTTCTCCTTCTTCACTTCAGCAGACTTCAGCAGGAGATCATAGGCATAGACCTGAAGGAGGGTTGGGGGTGAATAAGGGACAAGAAGATAGCAGAAAGTTTATGATTTTTTATTCCTGACTGCATGAGGGATGGCATTGGTGAGGGACACTTTCATGTGGTACCAGTGATATATAAGAGTTGTTCCACTGTATGGTTATATAAATGTCCCTCAGCTCCCACCCTATTCCCCTAAGGAAGGACGATAAACTGCAGGAGGAGGGCAACTTCAGCCTGCAGTCCACCAGGTTTAGATTCAGATAAGTGTGGAGTTGCCACTACTGTTACTACTACAGTCAAATAAGGGACACTGCCTGCTATCTTGGGAGATTCCAACAAGAAGTAAAAAGGTCTATCTGTCTATCCACTTATCTACTGACAGATGCCTTAATCCAGGAAGGTGTGGCTACAAATGAACTGCCTTCATGTCCCCATCCTCCACTCTCAAGCTGCCTTCCCTCCACACCATATCACTCTCTCTCATATACCTCTTCACCACATTCCTTCATCTTATCCTTGCTCTCTCTTTCTCTGCTTCCCCCTCCACCTCCCTCACATACACTCTCTTAGTCAAACTCTCATTCTCTTTACTCTCCACATGGCCAAACCATATACCATTTATCTGATAGTGCTTCTGCTGTTGTGGTCTCATGCTCATCTGAATTGTATCTGCTACTTAACAATATTTCTTGTACCTGACACAGTATTAGCTTCCTGTGCTTCTCTCTCTCTCTCTCACTCACGTGTATGAGTCCAGTGGCCCTTCTGACAAGTACGATGATGACTGGCGATATAACGAGGACAAGTATGAGGACAGTGATGGCCAGGGTGTACTGCCGGTCAGCAACGTCTAGCTCCCTATTTATGGCAATCCTGGAAGAATGGAAGATAATAATGATAATAGTAATAATGATAATAAAAATAATGATTAATGATATTAATAACAATAATAATAATAATAATAATAATCCATCCACCATCCAATCCTATGTTGCCCCATGAGAAGAGTAGGAGCCCAGGGCTAGGCAACTTGGTCCTGACATTTAAGATGAGAGTGACCAGCCTCACTCATCCCTTAGTGGCATTATGTGAGCAATAAACCCCAACCATCCCTTGGATATAAACCTACAGAGGTTCAATCCGTTTGGAGTGCCTTAATTACCCACTAAACCACCAGGTGCCATAATTTGGTTATATGGCTACCACTCAGCATAGTAAATGGCTTCTTGGTGTACAGGAAACCACTTGGCTTATCACTCAGTGTAGAATTGCCCATAGGCAGAAGGAAGAGGAACGAATGAAGGAAAGAAAGACAGAGGAGGGAGTGTAAAGTCACCTGCAGGCAGAAGGATGAGGAAAGAATGAAGGAAAAAAAACAGAAGAGGAAGGAAGGAAGAGAGGAAAGGGCAGACACCCAAAGCAGCACTACATCGAGTGAGTAGATAGTTAGTGCCCCCACCTACCTCCAAGTAATCATATACTGGTATATATATATATTTTTTTTCACAGGGTCAGACATAGCTTTCATTAACACCTTTACTACCATAGCTTTCCCTTGAGCTGATTAAAATAATTCAGTGGAGGCCTAATTACAATGACAAAAATGTCACAACACTGAAAGGGTAAATATATGTATCCAGTGATATCTCTAGTTCCCTATCGCCCAAAGGAGGATGGTGGATGCACATGAAGGGGAAACATCAACCAGCAGTCCAGTGAGTTTACATTCACATGATGTGGATGCAATGACAACAGCTGTTAGTACTATCATGAGAGAGAGAGAGAGAGAGAGAAATAACTTACTTGATATCAGTAACAAGTGATGCTTCCAGTTCCCTTATAGAATCAATGAATGTAGCACTCTCTTGCATAAAGGTGTCTGCTTGTTCTAAGGACCCTTCTCTTTTCTCATTGCCCAATATGTCTTGCCTGTAGTGAAGAAGTCAGGTTAGTATACATCCATCCATTCATCATCCAATTCTATGTTGCCCCACGAGAAGTGTAGGAGCCCAGGGCTAGGCAAGTTGGTCCTGATGTTAATATACATAAATACATACCGTGTGTATACACACACACACACAACTTTTATGACATGCTGCCACACACATAAACGTGTAAAAATTGTCTCTCTCTCTCCTTTCTACCTACCGCTGATCTGGGCTGAGAGTATCAGTCAAGGGTATCCCGAGGTCAGTGAGTCGACGTTCAAATACTGGTGACAGTACACGAGTTTGGTTGAGCCAGTGCCATGCCAGGGAAATCGCCTCAACCCACGTCAGGTAACTCTCTTGATCTAAACCTCCTGAAAGTAAGATAGACAGAGCGTATTTTTCACTCTTAATGCATTAACCTGGCTTAGATTTACGTTTTTCTGCAGACTACTTTATGTAGCTCAATGAGAAAAAGAAGTCGATGCTATGATTCTGCATCCTCATTTCTCTGCGACTTGCACTGTGTTTTAGTGCTAATCTACTGTTACGGCTTGGCATTCAAAAGGAGGAATGTCAGTTTTACGTTGTTCTGCATTTTTCTGCAAAACACTTCTTTGTGACTAGTATCATGTTTTAATGTTAATCTACTGTTATAACTTAACATTCAAGATAAAGAGATGGCAATTCCAGGCCAAGTTCAACTGAAAAGGGTATAAAGGTAGTTGCTTGTAGGCTACTTACTATATATAAACTCTTTAATTTACATCAGGTTTATTCTCCTGTAGCAGCTCAAATTCAAGATGGTGACAGGGCAATTTTATGCCTACTTAAAGTGAACAGGACAATGTTACAACAAATGATCTACACTCAGTATCTCAGTTTCCATACTTTCCTCATACCTTTGAGATAGTATGCAGCTCCATAGACCAGTGCAATGCCAAACTGTTCTTCGCTCTGCATCACATTCTGGTACGAGATGAGTGTCCTGGTGAAAGAGTCATACAAGGGCGACTTATGTAAATGCTTATATACACTACTACATATACAGTATTAGAACAACCAAGCCGTTTATTGCCTGACCTTTGAGTCTCTTGGCTTAAAAGGGATCTAAAGAGACCCTAAAGAGGCAATTTAATGAATATGGCTTCATATTACGAATCTTAATGTATTTACAAAAATTCACTTGAAGAATCTTTGTGAAAATGACTCAAATTCCTGAAAATCATCTATGGTGGGTCCTAGGAAGGCATCTGTAATGGTTCCAGAGGTTCTAGGAGACATGCAAAAGGCCAATTTCAAATAAGTTTCTCAGGAAGTCAGTAATTCGGTGACACTAGCTCTTCAAGGACGACCTCTGGGAGTGTTGGCAAATATGTACAGTCAAATACAAAAGTATGCCTGCTTCTGCTACCTTTCTTTCAGCCCTGGATTCACAGACACTTGACTGTGATGTACTGGAGTGAAATGCATGTCAGTATTGATATGTGGGTGATATATCTGTCAATTATGTATCATGCAGGCATTTATGACACCAGAGCAGCAAAAGGACATACGTATGTGACTGTACATATCACACACACACACACACACAAAGTTGATTCAGTCCTTACCTCCACAGCATGTTGGCATCAGCATTGTTGATGGTGTTGGCAAGGACCTGCAGTAGTATTGCGTTGGCATTGTTATACCAAGACACAACCTTTGTTACATGGGTCTCCAGGGGGTCTATGGAGTCCCTGTGTGGATAGACAGATAGGTTGATAGAACAATAGATAGACAGAGAACCAGATATACAGACAGACATATAATCAGAGACTGATAGCCAGCCAGACAAAGCTACTGACAGCTGAGCCATAGAGAGATAGATAAAAGAGACAGCCAAATTGATGGTTAATGGCATACATACTGAGAGACCGATAGACAGAAACACACAAATGGTGTAAGAGAGGGACTGACAAACATATTGAAAAGACTGATAGATAGGCAAGCATATAAGTGCTGGCGAGGTTTTCCACCAGTATCACCCTGAGAGAGAGAGAGAGAGAGAGAGAGAGAGAGAGAGAGAGAGAGAGAGAGAGAGAATGTAACCACACACACACACACACACACACACACTGAGAGAGAGAGAGAGAGAGAGAGAGAGAGAGAGAGAGAGAGAGAGAGAGAGAATGTAATCACACACACACACACACACACACACACACACACACACTGATAATCACACGTGCGTGTACATGTGAGGGTGGGTTCCAATCACAGTCCTAAGGGGATTAAGTGAGCTTGCGTGTGCCCTACAGAACTAACAGCACGAACATTTTATCATTTTTTTTATTATTATTACTTATTGTGAGTCAATACTTTATTATTTACTGTAAGTCATTTTTATTTCTTACGGTGACAGTCACTTTTTATTACCTCTGCTAATGGTGTTGGAGGAGGTCATGTATTCACCTCTGTCTGTTTGCGTGCTTGTCAATATCTCAAAAAGTTACTGATGGATTTACATAAAATTCTGTGGATTTCTGGATAATAAGCCAAGGAGGGGTTGATTATATATTGGTGGTGATCTGAGTTCAAGTCCCGGTTCAGGTGGGTTTCAATTAAATTTTGTGGATATGTGGGTTAAAGGCCATGGAATCTGATTTTTTTTTTTTAATTATTAGCTGAGTAAGTTTTACATTATGTATTGTAATATATTTTTACAATTTTTATTGTGAATATTTTAAAAATTATACCGGTAAGTCTTGTATTGAAAACGACGGACTAAACTTCTAACCTGAAAAGGTCTACTCCCTGAGACCCTCTAACTCTGATCTAACCATTAAAATCTTGCCGGCAGCAAGAACAAGGAAAAGGTGTCTTAATATTCTCCATCCTACCTGAAATCTTGAAGGAGGTTGAATAATTCTGAAATATTGAGATCTGTCACTGGAATCTAACCAATAAATTCGTCTGTTGGTAAAAAACTAGCCATTCTCTAACACACACACACACACACACGACTGCATAAGAAGAGAGGTGATAAAGACGTAAGGAAATTCAGTTTCCCAAACAGAGCAATTGATCAATGGAATGCACGACCAAATGAAATAGTGTGTGCCAAAACAATTCACAAATTTAAGGATATGTACGATAAATATGGTTTAAGACACGGGACAGTACGAGCATGACTCATTCCTGTAAAGCTACAATTAGTTTAGAACAATTAGGTAAGAACACACACACACGCAGAACCACCTCCCCCCCACACACACTTCAGATGGGGATACAGTGACACTCTCTCACCGTAAGTCCCGAAGCCTCATCTGAATTCACCCTGAAACTTAAAGAAATCACTTGGTTGTAGCAAGTTTGAGACATGCGAGGGGTCTTGTACTGAAGGTTAATTCTCCCTCACCTGAAATCCTGAAGTACAGAATGAAATATCGTCTGTTGGCTGCAAAAACAAAGTAAAAAAGAACACTATCCTCCCTCTTACCTGAAGTCCTGAAGCCTAATCTGAAATCGCACCCGGGAGTTGAAGAGCCTTGTCCTCGGGGTGTGGGTCTGGTGGATGCGAGGCCAGCGACGTAGACTTTCGATAATTAGGTTGGTTCGCTCGTATACGCTGGAGATGTTCATTCTGGAGGGAAAAAGGGAGAGGGAGGGGGGTGAGAGGAGAGAAAGAAGTGGAGGTAGGGAGAGAAAGAAGAGAAGCAAGAGGGAAGGAGAGAAGGTAGAAGGAGAGAAGGGGAGCAAGCTGAGGGATGGGGAGAATGAAGAGAGGGTAAGGAGAAAATGAACAGGGGATAGGGGAAAAGGGAAATGTTCCCCCGGCCTAGACCTTATTAGATCAAATAGCCACGCTAGGTGATAGGAGGGAGCTCCCCCTCCCGGCATGGTAGCTACCGGGCGTGGCTCGAACTCACGATCCCCCGGTCCCGAGTCCGACGCTCTACCACTGAGCCACCCTGCCCCCAAAAGAAGGGCGGTGGTAGGGAGAGAAAGGATGGAAGGAGAGAAAGAAGCGAGGGTAAGGAGAGAAAGAGGAGCAGGAAGTACGGAAATAAAAAGATGAGAAGGATGGAAGGAGAGAAAGAAGACGGTGAAGGAAGGGAGAGGAGGTAGTAAACGAAAGTGTGGGTAAGGAAAAACGAGAAGGAATGAAGGAGAAGAAAGAGGTGGTAGGGAAAGAAAGAAGAGGGGGTAGGAGAGAGAGAGAGAGAGAGAAAACAAAAAGGGAGAGAGAGAAAGAGGACGAAAGGTGAAGGAAGATGAAGAAGAAAGGAATGGGTATCAAAGGGAGAGACGGAAAAAGGGAATAAGCGTGTCAGTGTTTTAATTAACTGGGTTGGTTCGTTCGCATACACTGAAAGATGTTCATTCTAGAGGGAGAGAGAAAAATAAATGAGACAGATAGATAGATAGATAGACAGACGGATAGGTAGGTAGGTTGGTACTGTAGGTATATACATGGTGTCTCAAAACTGTACCGACAAACAATGCCCATAGGAAGAGGAGGGCGAGGTAAGAGCATGTATCTACAAGAAATTGTCAATAAATGCATAGTAAATATGATGAGATATTATAATCAATTTTGCATTAGCGGTGCTGCAAACTCAGCGATGTGTTACAACCTCTACCACAAGCAATGTCTTGGAAATGCACCAATGCCCGACTTAAAACACACTGGTAGGCTACGGAAATGGTAAAATGTAACATCTTACTCAAGGCATATTGGAGACGTCGGACGTTAGCAACCTACCTCAGCAACTCCAGAAGCCAACATGTTGAGAACTGGTAATGCTGGTTAAAGATAGAAACACTGTGGCCATTCCCACGGTCAGCCGCCCATGCAATGATATCTCTTCCTCCCCCCTACATCCCACCCACCACCTCCTCCTCCTCTCACTAAAGTGCCTGAAGTCCTTGGTCACACTCCAGCGTTGCGGTACTTGCGTTTCGGGTATTGGGTAACATCTGCACCGTATCGTTTCGGTTTGGGATAATCATAATTCTTTCATAGTATGGTACATACAGTATGATCCGTTGGGAATAACATAAAGTACGGCTATCTGTTATCTGCCTATCATGAATAGAGATGCTGTTAATAAAGCGGTATTGTCGTGGCGTCTGACTAAAGTTCAAAGCTCCGAATGCCAATCTCTTACATCGATGAGAGACGCCGAGTGTTGGAATTAGCATACTCGACTTCCATACAACTTATTATAGTATTTTACTATTACCTTTACCTCAGTACGCTACATTACGGAAGATAAAATTAAAAGTGAGGGCAGGTGATATGGCAGTGCTTTAAAATAAATCCTGAATACTGTACGAAAGTTTACTGTTCTCATCATTACGTAAGTCCTTCATAATCTGATATCAATCACCCGACTGCACACTTAAAACACATGCATAAATCAGTTACTAAAGTCAGTTAAAGGTTCAGTGACATGGTAAGCGAGGGATATGGGGAGTGGGAGGGGCGGGGGACGGGGAGGTGTTGCGACAGCCGTCCAGAAGAGAGACGGAGGGAGGAAGAGATGTTGTGAGTGAAAGATGATGGGACACCGTGAAGTAAAAGCTTTCCACGTCGGTTCGTTTCTTATCCGCTTGAGATGTTCATCCTCGAGGGAGAGGGAGAAAGAATGAAAGGGTGGACGAGATAGAGAGGGGGCCTACGAGGGAGGGTAGGGGAAAGAGGGGAAAGAATGGGAAGGGTGGAAGAGAGAGGTGTTGGAGAATGGAGAAAGTGTTTATATAAAGACTACCTGATTGAAGAAACAGAGCCAGACAAAAAATGGTCAGAAACAATGTAAAACAAAAACGAGGTAGGCGTTTGTCGGTTTCTATATCTTTTATTCAAATAAACTTGGAGATATTAATTCTGTTGGATAAATCAAGTGAAACTCTATCTATCTATCAAACTACTTAATCCCCCCTCCCCCCCCCTCTCTCTCTCTCTCCCATTCTTACCTACCTGAGGGAGTCTGATGAATTACTAAGGATGTAGTAGCCTACTTCAGTCCTCTCCAGCTGCAGTGCCCTCAGCAGCTCACCGATCTGTACAGCGTCGTTCACCTGGCGGGCACACGTGACGGAAACACAAATATAGGGAGGTCCATATATTACGCAACACAATTCTCCTGTGTTGCGGGGACGGTTCAGGCTGCATTATCAGTGTCAATCTTGCATTAATTGCTGCACACGGATGCCTTCCTGTGGTATCAGCAAGTTAACCGGGCGGCTTCACCGGAAAGTTGTAGCCTATTTCACTGACTGCAATGCTAATCTGTAATTTCACGAAGCAACTAAATGTGTGCGCTCCTCATACCAGCAGGCTGAGCCGTCCTCGCAACGAGCAAAACAAAATTACTCAAAATACGAACCTTGTACAAGAACAACACATTAATGACACGTAGACGGATGTAAGTACTGTGTGAACAAAAATCTTCTACGTACTTTCATTGTCATTTACGCACACACACACACACACGAGAAAGAGAGAGAGAGAGAGAGAGAGAGAGAGAGAGAGAGAGAGAGAGAGAGAGAGAGAGAGAGAGAGAGAGAGAGAGAGAGAGAGAGAGAAATCCTACCTGGAGCGAAATCAGTCCAACAGTCGCCTGGTTCCTGAGTGCTGTTGACATGGCCAGGCAGTTCTGTGTGATCAGTGCAACGATGGGGATGAAGGGAAGGACCAGCATCTGTGGCAGAGCAAGAGTATAAGGAAATAAGTAATAGCTAATGTCTATCACACTCACATAATCCCAAATACACTTACAATCTTAGACTCTCTCTCTCTCTCTCTCAGAAACTTTGACACTTTCAATCACACACACACACACACACACACACACACACACACACACACACACACACCGCTCGCTGGCGCAGTGGTAACGTTCCCGCTTGCCAACTGGTGGACGGGAGTTCGCGCCTCGCTCAGGTTGCGAAAAAGTTTCACTGACGAAGTGGGTGGTTACTGTCCCCCTTGAGCAAGGGGACGGGTGTGTGCGTGTGTGAAGGTCACAGTCTTGCCCTTAGATCGGACTATATGAGCTCTCAGCTCCCTTCCGGGAGGGTAAAAGCTGACGATCACGACCATCAAGTGATCCTGACCAAGGCCGTGTCCTGACCGACCCGGTGAATTACACACACATTGTGAGGGTTTTAAGGGTGAGAAGAAATCAGTGTTTAACCACTCCCACAACCTCATCTCGCAGCAAAACAAGAACAGAGGATTCAAAACAGCAATAAACGCGCCGTAGATATCAGAACAACCCTAAAACAACGCTAAGACAATAAAACAGGAGCCACAGTAACCAAAACAAGCATCTGTCCCTTCCTAGAGATGGGATCGAAGTATAAGCATCCCTATTTGACGTTGAACCAATACAATAGCAAAATAATAGAGACAAAACTAAAACAACAGCCACAGGAATAAAAACAGTCTCCAAAACAAACCCTCAGGGATAAAAACAACTTCGAAACTATCTCCTACCTGCATAAGATGAAGCACACATCCCCGCCTGAGGATGGGGTTGAAGTAGAACCATCCCAGCTTGACAAGGAACCAAAAGAAAAGCAAAATAAAACACAAATACATAAATAACAATAAAACAACGGTCACAGGGATAAAAGCAACCGCCAAAACAACCCTCCATAGATCAAAACAACCCCCCCCCCATATCAAAACAACTGCCTACCTGCATCAGATGAAGCACCCGTCCCCTCCTGGAAATGGGGTTGAAATAGAACCATCCCATTTTAACGGAGACCAATGTTATCTCCTCCAGGCTGCTGCCAGACGCCCCTGACTGCGTGTCCACTGCCTCCTCCTCCATCTCTGACTTCTGAAGGAGAATGAGTAAAAAAAAAAGAAAATAGAAAATATAACAGGAAAACTAAGGGACACAGGATACATGACAAAAATACGAAATGAGAAAATTACGGAAAATGAGAAGGAAAACAAAACAAGGAAGAAGACGGAGGAGTAGAAGGATACGCAAGAGATAATAAAACAGAAGAGGAGATCAAGGCGCAGTAATCTCCAGAAACTCCTGATTGCGCGTCTACAGCCTCCCCCATCTTGGTCTTCTGATGGAGTGAGAGAAAAAATGATGAATGACAAACAATTATTAAAAAGAATCTATCTACCTATCCATCTATCCACAGCCACACGCCGTAATGCTGTTTTTTTTTTTTTTACCGCTAATCTATATTATTAAAGGGTGTTAGAAACGTATTAGGAGTTCCTTGAGATGATTTGGTCCTTTTCAGAACTGAGGATGAGAGACTGACAAGGAGTGTAAGGGGACAGAGAAATCAAAGATGAAGTGGAAGGATGGGTATACATGAATGAGGGTGTGTGAGTTAGAGGGAGGGAAGCCTGATGACAGAGGAGATGGTGACATGGAGGCTATTGGCTTGCAGCTACCTTTTTCTGAATTAAGGCGTCTGATCATAGACAGACAAACAGAGACAGACAGACACACAGACAGACAAAGAGAAGGAGACAGACATAGACATTGTATTTGGATAAACAAAGACAGACACACGCAGATAGATGGATAGATAAGCAGACAGAAACATCAGTCGGCAAAAAGAAACTCTACCACAATTCAAGTTTTACATTTCTTGCTCCTGCTTAGAACCCTTTCCCCATTCGACGTAGTACCTCGCCAGTATGAGTAAGGACCTACCACTGCCTCCCCCCAAGAGAAAATTACCTCATATGGACAGTCAGGGTTTACTTCTTCGCTTCGATGATGTATAAAGGGAGACCTCTTGTAATGAAAGGTTAATGAAGGCTCTATACGGAATATATCTTACCCCCTTCAGTTAGAAAAGTCTCTCCTGACTAATTAAATAGTCTGAAGTTAGCAATAATAAAAACAGAAAACCGTAATTGTAGCGAATGGCTTAAGGTCGGTTACAGTATCATTTTAGTCGCCCCTCATCAAAATCAAAAGCCAGATCAACAGAGGGCGCATTCTAAAATTCATCTAAAATTTTGAAACCTCTCTCTAGTTCAAAGCTCCAGTTGAGATGGAGAATGCCAACCCATAATTTTTGAGGTTCATCTCTAAGTACACACGAAGACGCTAAAACATGCCTGGCCTCTCCACAGCACTACTGATTACACTCGATGGTATGGGATGCAGGCTGACCGTAATATCTAATAACCACAGACGCTCTGTAAATATCCGTCATGTATTAGCAACTCGCTTTCACCGCTGCGTTTGAAGTTTGAAGCATAGGCTACGGCCACTGGTACTGAATTTCCTTTCTTCATATAAGTTTGTCGACGCTGGACCTCCTTCCAAATACATTCTTGTCCAGTCACCTTGGGGCCCCAGCAGCACAAACAGCATCGTAAGTGAGGAGACGTTGGGAAACAAAAATGAATTTTGAATTGTTGTCTATGTATATTACGTGAGTCTGTAGGAAAGTATATGTGTGGAGAAGAGTCCTGTAACCCTCCCTTGATCGGAACAATTCTTGTATTCAATTCCGTACGTGTCTGGGGAGAAAATATATCTGGAGGAGTCGTCTGTGGGTAAAAAATGTGCACGGCGTGCGAATCTGTTGAAAGAGCCCAGCATTGGAAAAGGGTCCATTAACTCCCACATGGCTGGAACAACTCTAGGATTGCATTGCAGGTCGCTACAATACAGACGATTTTATTCACCTGAGAGTTACAGGATCCCGAGTCTTAATGATCAGTTTTACTCTTCTCACGGTGGGAACAACTCTAGTACTTTCCCAGCTAATGTCAGACGATTTTATTCACCACTGGGCGAGTCAAAGATGTCTAAGTGTCAGATACCACTGACCCTCTCATGTTCAGAATAACTCTAGTATTATAATTCTGGCTATGGGGATCAACTGTAATCACTAATACCCCTCTAATGGTCGAAGCAACTCTAGTATTTAATTCCAAACGATTTTCTTCATCCGAGCGAGTCATAGGAGCCTGAGAATTAACCTAATTTGAATGTGAAGTGAATGCTGAGGGAGGTTACCTGTTGTGCTGAGAATTGGCGAAGACTGAGACGAAGATGAGAAATGGTCTGGAAAGGTAGTGGTGGGGGGAGGGGGAGGAGGGTTGGGGGAGGGGGTGATGGGGAGGACAGTGTACTTAGGGGAGACGGGGAAAGGAAGAAGTTATTAGGGGTGAACAGAGAGAACGGTGAAGGTAGACTGGGACAGGGAGGGGTAGGGAATGGGGGGACTGGGAGGTACAGATGTGGACGGGGATGGGAGGGGAGTGATGAGGGGATGAGGGAGAGAGGGGAGGGGAGTGGTGAGGGGATGAAGGAGAAAAGGGAGGGGAGTGGTGAAGGGATGAGGGAGGGAGGTGAGGGGCCTAGGGATTGGTTGGGGTTGTGGTGAGGGTAGATAGGAAAGGCACAGAGGATATGCGTAAGGGAGAAGTTTGCAATGCGAGAAGACGTGAGTTACAAGAAAGGAAGGGGAGGTAAGGGGAAAGGGGACGAGGGAGGAGGGTGCGTCTGCGTAACTTATCAATACAGAGGATCAGAGGAGGGGCAGTTGATCTGAGGGGAAAAGATGCCAATGAGTGAAGGACGGGGTGAGAGTGGGGAGAGGGGGAAGGGAGGGAGAGAGAGAGAGAGAGAGAGAGAGAGAGAGAGAGAGAGAGAGAGAGCAGTAGGGGTGAGGGTGAACACGTACTAGGGGTGTAGGGATTCGTGTAAAATATATCTTAAGGGAGTACAAAAGGCAACTTAATAACCAGGAGTCAGAGTGGTTGGAGGAGGATGGATGCAGGCAGCGGGAAGGGGGAAAGGTGGGTGGGAGGGGCGGGGTGGAGAGAGAGGGAAGCAGGAGAAGCGGGTGGCACGGTGGGCGGAGGGGAAGAAGGGGAGGCGGGGTGGAGGGAGGGAGGGAGAGGAGAGACAAGACAGGGAAAGGAGGTAGGGTGAGGCTGGGTGAGGTAGGAAATGAGGCTGAGGCAGACTGGAGGGGGTGGAGGGTGAGGTAGGGAGAGGCACGGAGGATGTGTGGGGGAGTCAGAACCAATGATACCTTCTTAAGCACCAGTCACGAATCATTATTGACCTAATGGACTCTTCTGTGTGTGTGTGTGTGTGTGTGTGTGTGTGTGTGTGTGTGTGTGTGTGTGTGTGTGTGTGTGTGTGTGTGTGTGTGTGTGTGTGTGTGTGTGTGTGTGTGTGTGTGTGTGTGTGTGTGTGTGTGTGTGTGTGTGTGTGTGTGTGTGTGTGTGTGTGTGTGTGTGTGTGTGTGTGTGTGTGTGTGTGTGTGTGTGTGTGTGTGTGTGTGTGTGTGTGTGTGTGTGTGTGTGTGTGTGTGTGTGTGTGTGTGTGTGTGTGTGTGTGTGTGTGTGTGTGTGTGTGTGTGTGTGTGTGTGTGTAAATACCAGTAAGTACAGTGTACGTATGCAAGTGTCTGGCTATATTGTTTGTTCTGTATGATTTTATTGCCTGGTGTTTTATGTGTTATTTATATGCCTCGTCCATGTGCTTTGCTTGCGCTCGTTTTTTTTTTTTCCTTTAACACATTGTTTTGTTTAATCTATATTTCGTGTCTAGTCCTTGTATTTTTTGTGATAGTGTGGTGCCTGTGGTAAATTTGATGTGTGATGTGGTGTGTGCAGGGCTGAACGGCATTGTGGGCAAAGTGAATTGGTTGTGAGTTGTATTTTGTGCTGTGCTGGTGCCTTGGTACTGGTGTGATGCATGCGGTAAGGTACTGTGGTGTACGAGGCTGCATTGCTGTGTAGGAAAAGTGAACTGTTTGTGACTTGTATTTTGTGTGGTGATGGTAAGAGGCATGTGGTGTGGAGGGTGTGGTGCAGTGTGGGAATAGTGGATTATTTGTAAGTTGTATCAGGGAAGGGTGGTGGTCACACTGCACTCTGGCTACGGGTACTCGTGTCCATGGTGGGGGTAAGCCCGTTTCCTCATTAGCCCGATTCGTAACAAAAAAACAAAAAACAAAAAAAAGTCACCATATGCTGTCTTGTCACCAGCCTATTTCATCACCATATCTCCTTTCATCGACCCACTCATTTCGTCGCCATATCTCCTTTCATTGATCCGCCCGTTTCATCATCAGCTCGTTTCGTTACAAAATCCCGTTTCGTCACAAATCCTTCTCGTCACCATAAGCTGTGTTGTTACCATCCCGTTTCATCGGCAACCCATTTTGTGTCACCAATATGCCCCATCCAAACCACCTATGTGCATCCTTTCCCTAACAATGATCTGTACTCCAAAGGTCGGTCTTTATCACATCCTTTGCCTCTGATACGTAACAATGCTGCCTCGTGTTAGACAATGCATTGGTGGGGGAGGGGAAGGGGTAGGAGGTGCGTTACTAAAAGGGGTAGGGGAAGGGAGGGGAAGGAGCTGAGAAGTGTGGGGGTTGGGGAGGAGAGATAAGCAAGGAAAGTGTGGGGAAGGTATTAAAAAGTGTTGGGTAAGCGAGAGAAGTGAGATGGACAGGAATGGGGAGGGGAAGGAAGTGGGGGCGGGGAAGAACGGAGAGGAAGGGAGAAAACAAAAATAAGGAAGAAGGAAGGGAAGAGAGAAAGAAGAGGCGTGGGGAGAGCGAAGAGAGAAAGGAGATGAGGAGATAGGGAAGAGAAAGAGGTGAGGGGATGGGAAGAGAAAGAGATGAGGGGATAGGAAGGAGAAAAACAAGAGGTGAGGGGATAGGAAAGAGGAAGAAGAGGTGAGGGGATGGGGAAGAGAAAGAAGAGGTGAGGGGATGGGAAGAGAGAGATGAGGGGATAGGGAGGAGAAAAAGAAGAGGTAAGGGGATAGGAAAGAGGAAGAAAAGGTTGGGGATGGGGAAGAGAAAGTAGAGATGAGGGGATAGGGGAGAGAGAATTGAAGGGAGAGGGAAGAGAGAGAGAAGTGGTGAGGGGATAGGGAAGAGAGAAGACGTGAGGGGATAGGGAAGAGAGAAGAGGTGAGGGGATGGGGACGAGAAAGACGAGGTGAGGGGAGAGGGAAGAGAGAAAAAAAGTGGTGGGGAAAGGGGAGAGGGAAAAGACGAGAGAGGGGAGGGAGAAAAGAAGGGAGAGGGGAGGGGAGAAAAGAAAGGAGAGGGCAGGGGAGAAAAGAAGGAAGAGGGGAGGGGGTGAAAAGAGGGAAGAGGGGAGGGGTGAAAAGAAGGAAGAGGGGAGGGGTGAAAAGGAGGCAGACGGGAGGGGGAAACGAAGGGACAGAGGAGAGGGAAAAGATGGGAGAGAGGAGGGGGAAAAAGAAGGGAGAGGAGAGAAAAGGAGAGGGGAGAGGGGAAAAGAAGCGAGAGGGCAAACGGAAAGGAAGCGAGAGAAGCGAGAGGGGAGGGGGGAAAAGTAGCGAGAGGGGAGGGGGGAAAGAAGCGAGAGGGAAGGAGGGGGGGAAAGAAGCGAGAGGGAAGGAGGGAAGAGAAGGGGGGGAAAGGAGAAAGGAGCGGGAAAGGGAGAGAGGAAATGTAGTAAGAGGTGACGGGAGAGATGGATGAAAAGGAGAATAATGGGAGAGAAAGGAAACGAGAGGGGAAACGGGGAGAGAATGGGCAGGGGGAGAAAGAATAAAAAGGGGAGAAATAATAAAGCTTAGAGGAGAGAAGAGGAAGAGAGAGAAAAGGAGAGGGGTAAGGGGGAGGTGGGCAGCAGATAATCAAACTGTTATCATCTTATCTTACTGTATACGAGGCCACGCTCTACGCCCATGTGATGTGATATGATGTGTGGTGTGGTGTGGTGTGGTGTGTGGTGTCCTGTGGTGCGATGCTTTATTTTGACCTGTTCTGTTGTGCTGAGGTGTATGGTGTGGTGTATGAATTACTGTAAAATTTAATATAATGAGCCAGAGTGGCAATGATGTGTAGTGTGGTGTGGTGTGGTCACGCCCCAGTTTTTGACTGGGTCGTGTTGGTGGTATACTGTACTGTGTTCTGTGGTGTTGCCGTGTTATGTGGCGCCTGTTTTGGTGGTGGTGTTTTTTTTCTTCAATGCAGGAAGAACGGAATAAAAGATATGGAAGAGAGTGGTTTATGACGAGTGACTACTGCAGAATCCAACGCTGTAATGACAAAAGTAAATAAATAAATAAGCATATCAAACAGAACAGGTTAGGAAGAGAGACTACTGAAGATGTCTGAAGCAGTGATAAGGGATGGGAGAGCTACTGATAATGATAGTAAGGGAGATAGGGGACCTGTCTGAAGGGCGGTAATGTAAAGATGGTGTGTCAAGGCACAATAAAAATTCTCTAACGGTAACTATCTATCCATCTACCTATCTATGTCCAGACACCTTAATCCAATAGGGGGTGGCCACAAACGAGTTAACTTCGTCACCCTGTCCTCTGCCATCAAGCGGCCCTCTCCCCAACACACATACACCTCCCATATCTCTCCACCCCAACCCTTCATCTCCTCCTCCCCTTATCTCTCCCCAATTTAAGACCCCCTTCTCATATACCTCTCCACCTCTCCATGTCATCTTTGGTATCCCCCTCCCCCACTTCATCTCACATGACACCTGGATGAATTCCTCAACACTAAGGATGATGGTGGTGATAATAAAATAATATAATACACGTAAGCTAAAATGTACTGAGGAACGCTTGGCTGACTTTCTTCCAATAACCAATGCATTATCTCCTCAAGAGGCTGGTCTGTTTCCCACACTGGCTGCGAACAATACAGCTGACATCCAAACCTTCACTCAGCCCGAATATCTTTTTCATTTTACTTCTCCCAACGACCACAAGATTTATTCAACTTAGGAAAGACTTCGAACGTGAGGGGTTAGATAAAAGCCTTCCTTAACTCCCTCACTATTTAAAACCCTTCCTATGCCACATAAATACCATCTGGCAGCAGCAAGCATAGCATACCAAGTCCTGGCAAGAATGAGGTGCGTGGTGCTGAAGTGGGATGCCTTCACGCGATAGCATCGATATAACCAGGCGGCTCCTCTGCCTGGTTATATACTGTAAACATCCCTTAGCTCCTTTCCTGTCTCTCAAGACGAGGATGGTGAACTGTTGGAAAATGGTTAGCCTACTTCAGCCAGCAGTCCACCGGGTTCATGTCCAGAAGAACCTGGGGTCTCAACTACCCCTTCATTCACTAAATAATTTATTTTTTCCTGCTCGACATTTTTATTCAACTTACAAAAGGTCATGTTAGTAAGGGCGTTAATGACTGAATAGGGAGGCTGCTAGAGATCGAGCAGTATGGAGAGCAGCCATTAGGTGACCAAGGTCGACGAATGCAAGCATGTTGGAGCCTTTATAACTGAAACGAAACGAACGATGTCAGTCTCCCCTAAGCTGAATAAAATCGTCCGGACGGTAACTTATTATTACACTACGAAATAAATTTTTTCGCCTTTGACTCATTATTTTACACAAGCCATAAAACTTAAACTGATAGCCGAGATATATATACCCCTCCTCTGACCCTCCCACAAACAGAATAAAATTGTCCAAAGGCAGGCTAAATATATTGTGCTAAGAAACTATAATCTTTTCGTCTGTTATACACGCAGATTTAAATTACTTGATTATGTAAGCAGTTGTCAGGTGGCTGATTTGCAAGCCTGGTAGTGTTATACCGTTAGCTTTACACCTATACACACATTACCACTTTACACATGCCACAGAATTAAATGATAAAGAAAATAAACTGTACATGTAACCAGAAGATCAGGGCAGTGACATGCAAGCCCTGGTGGTGTTATATCAGCAGTTTATCATCACCAAATTAGGTCTTATCAATGAGATGACCACACAACGAGCTAGTATGCACAATACGTCTTATTTCTACGATGCATATTTTTCTTAACTCTTACTATCAGGAATTATTTTGTCAGGATTCCTTGGGTTTGAATGGTGAGTGAATGTGTGTTTAGTCCATTTCACTAAGGATTCTGTCATCAGTTCTCCCACTATTTTTCCTTCCACTCCGCGCCTTACCCCATCCTTAAGCGGGAAAAACAAAATGGTCGAGGTGGTGATGATTTGAGAATAAAATACTGAGAAGGATTCTTTGGGAAAAGTGGAAAGACAGAGTTACAAAT